>NW_019525151.1:408453-570701 GCF_002814215.2 Seriola lalandi dorsalis
CCACACACACACACACACACACACACACACACACACAGTTTTCACAGTTGAGCCACATTGGACCCACTGAACCGTGCATCTTGCTGGAGTCAACCATGGGACAGCCACTGAGCCAGAAAACTCTTTGTGTGGTGGGCGGTCATATGGCAACAAGACCAGTTACACTAACCAAACACCAGTACATGCACACACGTACACATACACATGAATCTGAAACACACAGGGAGGCTTATATGGTGTGTATTTAGTAAGGTGAGGTGTGTCAAAAGTATTCATTGGTGTACCTGGCTCGAAAAGGCCCTGTTGTGTGTGTGTGTGTGTGTGTGTGTGTGTGTGTGTGTATGTGTGTGTGTGTGTGTGTGTGTGTGTGTGTGTGTGCAGGTTTACAGAGCATTATTAATGAGTTTCTTCATAAGTTGGACTGTTTGTTGAATCCCTCTGACACAGTGATCTTGAAGACAGACATACTTTCCTGAGGTGGGTCTTCCTATGGGTTTAACAATGCCCTGCTAAGGCAACAAGAGCCTGTGCCTGTTTAACCACTTTGTCTTCTTCACCAGTGCAGTTTCCGTCCATTGTAATAACAAAATATGCCTCGCATTCCGAGAAGTGGGCATGAGGAGTTAATACATGCAGGGACCTGGAAAGTTTCCTCATTAACATCTGATTCACCCAGCGGAAATAAGGAAGTGGAGTTTGGGGAAGGAGAGGAAACTCATGAGAGTGGGATGTCTTGGCCTGGTGGATGCTGTCTCTCTGCCAGAGGTTTCAGCTGTTTAGATTCTGGCTCGGGCGCACCACTGGGCTTCCCCTAACCTAGTGCCTAGAACCTTATCCACAGCATGACTCATTCACTGCAGAGAAAATTTGAAATTCACACCACTCAGCACTAAATCAAATATAACACAGAGACCAAGGCAGTGCTTTCAAGGAGCTGGCAAAAAGTGGGACACTGCGCTCATCACACTGCTTCACTTGGACTGCTGCTCCAAAAAGCTGATGGTCTAATTTGACAAATACAGTGTTATTCTGCTTGCGCCAAAATGAGCTAAGAGGAATTATTGCGTAGTATTTGGCATGTGAGGCACATAAGGCCACCCTTAAGTCAACGGTCATGCCTTTTATAACCAACATTACACTACTCACATGGTTCTCACACATCTAAAACAGCACATGATCCTTTAAATCCCTGCTGCAACTGTTCAGAGGTACTCTGAATTCTGTGTGTGTGTGTGTGAGTGTGAGTGTGAGTGTGTGTGTGTGTGTGTGTGTGTGTGTGTGTGATGTGTCTGATGTACTTAAAAGCCAGATAAAACAGATTTTGAGCCCAGCACCTGGGGGAAACTCCACACAAGCTCACATATGATGTTAATGCTACATAAAACAGACTGGATAAGGTTTAATCAAAGTCATACTAAGCTGAAATTGTAATATCTGCAGCTACAAACCAAGACTTTAATCTCAGGTTTTATCATTTAAGGTTCTTTTAAGCCTTAACAAAAACATTACGAGGGAATATTCCCCCTAAAAAAATGAAAAACACACACAAAAGACGGGTAGGGGAATGTGTAAAGCTATTCAAAGCTTTGGACACATTCAAACATTTACCCCCTCACACCTGCCTGACAATAGCCATTAAACACTAGACACATTCCTCACCTTGTTAATAGTGCAAGTCTCTGTAAAGTGCATCTGTGTGTGTGTATGTGTAGACTTCTGTGAAACAGAATGAGTAGTTTGTTTAATAGTGCAGACTCAGAGCTTTAAAAGAGGCTTACATTAGCAGACTTTCTGAGGGAGTGAAAGAGAGGGGGAGGTGGGGGTGAGTAATGTCAGCGAGTTGAGCACCTGTGCTAACATGTCCAACAAACCCTGATATGAAGAATAATGTGACCTCAATCGGGTGCACATATTCTTCTTTTTTTTTTTTTAACCCCCTCCTTTTCATGCCAAAGGGCTGTATTCATGCTGAGCTTACTTATCTTGCAAAACACACACACACACACACACACACACACACACACACACACACACGCACACACAGCTTCCCCAGTATGTTGTAAGTGACTGAATCTGGTCATTCTGCAGAAACTCTGTTTCACAATATTGTTGCAGGCAGACATTCCAGCTAACCACACAGGAATTTGCAACCCAGGAAGAGTCTTAAGAGGCTTAAAAAATTACAATGCTGCACTATCGAGTCTTGGTGGCAAACAGTTGCTTTCTCAACAATTCAGGATTACTGCCATTCTAGGTATTTCATCAAGCTGGCATGATGCTTGAGGCTTGAGGTAAACATCACCTGATGCCTCAGTCTCATGTTTACAACACCTTTACAGCTCAACAGTTTGTGTGTCTTTACATTGTTCAGTATCTTCACAAACCCCTGCACCTTCTTCCACCTAAGTCACCACTTGCTTTAATATTCAGACAAGCTACAGACAACACTTACCCTCAACAGCAGTGGATGAGAGTCCCACCATTTTCCAAGGTTACAGAGGAGAATCGGTTCATTCATACACGGACAGATACTGTAGGAGATATTCCAGAGTCAAAGCCTCCCTGTGTGTGTGTCCTGTAAAGTCTTTGTATTGGAGGTGAGCTATAGTCTGCCTACTGCAGCACACACACACTCCCTTTACCTCTCCCTTCCTCCCTCTGATCTGTTATCTCCCTCCACCCACCTCCCTCTCTCTGTCTCCCCTCCTCTCTTTTCTTTTTGGGGGTAGGGTGATGGTGGTGCTCTCTATGTGTGTGTGTGTATGTAGCCCTATTGGATCCCCCTCCGCTGTAATCCCAGGGATCGTATAGCACCTGGGAGAGGCTTGCTGTGTAAACACACACATGTCGACTAATAGTTAACTCACATTCTTTATTCTTTCACATTCTTCCCCTCAGTGTATTTATTAACCTTTAACTAGCTGTACACAAAGTCTGCCATCCAGAAGATGCCAGTGAACCCATTAACATACCAGATACAGTAAGGCATTGTTAGGGCATCTTTGCCACTATAATTTACTGATAATTGGACCATTAAAATGGTTCAAGGGGTAATATCTATATTTTGAATGCACTGAAAATACAAGGTGAAGGATATAGGAGAGAGTGAGTAAAGGCTGTGGAGTGTAGGTGGAGGCAAGTTGAGACTTTTCAGTTACACGTGGATGAGTTGTTGCCTTGAGGCAGACTCATGCATCCCGACACGATGCGACATGCTGCCATCAGTCACAGTAACATTGCACAAACAAACCCTGAAGGCGCACATAGGCAATTTACAACCATGTGCACAGCAACAGACAAAAAACACGGCTTCTCCTAAGTGTAGGCTTTTACGATACATCAGTTGCAGAATGAAAACAGTGTCAGCCAGCTGTAGGGCTGGCTGATGGACAAGACTGCTCAACAATGACTGTGAGGTTACTAGATATGAGCATGTAAAATATTGGTTTTAATCCTGGTATGACCCTTTTGACCCCTCTTTGACCTCTCCTATTGAATACACATTACCGGTAGTTAAGAATATACCTTTTGGGATGATTGGCAGCACTCTTGTGTCTGTACAGTAAATAGGAGGATCAGTGTTTTTCCTGTATGTATTATAGTATTTATTGTACAGACACGAGAGTGGGATCAATTTTTTCATCTAGTGTAACTCTGGGCAACAAAGTGAGTAATGGACAACATAATATTAATGTTTAATGTAATTATCTGCATCATTTTTGTACAGACAAAATGTATTTTTGCTTCTCTATATCACTGATTCAACACCAATTCAATTTGTAGCTAGATTATGTTGATTTACTATAAGTATAGTATGTAGCTCTGATGCTCTGAATATTACCACACATTTATCCACAGTAACATCACCTTTAGCCACACTAGCAGCGTGACCAATGCTCTTATAATTGCATTGGTCCAGAGTGGGATATTTCCATTCCAACTGGATGGATTGCAATCAAATGAAAAATAGCAAAGTTGTCTCTTTTCTTCTTCCGTTGTTTTGTGCCATACTTTTATATCTCACTTTGCAAAATATAAAAACTTTTTTTTATTTCACAAATGATGCCAAAGTTGAAAAAAAAGGTGATCTTTTGAACATACTTATAGACAGTGAACGACAGACGATGAATGAGTCGCACAGAGGATTTAAAGATATACACTCCCAGGGATGTCTGTGAAGAAAATGGAAAATTAATGGCCTAATTATGTAGACAGGAAGTCCTCCTACTGTCTGTTTTCATACACAGACCAGACTTTCCCTGAGGCGTACATGATGTTTCCCAACTTTTCCAATGTCCTCTCTAGTGGTGATGCCACAGACACACCCTGCCAGGCTTGGTTATGGCCTGACAAACCTCTCACTGTGACTAAATACGACCTCTGACCATCCCCGTAAAGCTGTGATCTCACAGAGGACTGTGGATGCCAGAGGACGGATGGGAAAGCACACTAAAGTTGTGAAATACAAATCACTTTACCTCTCATTAAAACTGGGTACATAGCTGTCATGTTTGAGCAATACTGGAGTATTAAGGACAGGTGATTTCTAAAACACGGCATTTCAAACTTGACTAATCTAGAAAATCATTAACAAAACACACACTGAAATAACATAGGTACAGTATAAGCATACAGAGGTAAATCCTGTTAGACAAAGCTGCTGTGAGAACCTCAAAGGACTGTACCATCTGTGACTCCACAAGAGATCAGTATCTAATGAAAAATGCTGAGTTTTTCTTGGAAGTCTCCCCTTCCTTATTGTCTTTGGACATGTTGGATATACAGCCATTTCCCAACCTGATCTGACATGAAAGAGCACTGCAGGTTGAAGACTTTGAGGTGTCCAGAAACCCAGTGTGGGAGTCTTTCTTTGTCTCATCACTGAAGCCAGTTGAACAATATGACCCAGTAACTTTCTCATCATGTTAAGCGAGTCACAGGAGAGGTTTGAATGTTATCTTTCATACCGTGTGAGGGTTATCTAAATACCACCATCCAACTCATCAAAGCTGGGACATGTGTGTTTAGAGAAAATAGCTGAATCATAGCATTAAGAGACGCAGATGAGAACAGAGATGTCATATCTCCTTTTCAAAGGCCGCAGGCTTTAATCGCACCCCTTGGGGTGTGTGTAGCCTGCAATCTAACAAAGGCAAGGTAAACCAGCTGGCCAGAGGTTTTTAATTACATTAAGTGCTGTGCCAACACTCACCAGCCTCTGCCCTATCATAATGACATCCCCTCCCACTTTATTCCTCAGATTGCAGGCATTTCCCAAGTGTGACGGTTTTTCTCTCCCCAGCACAAAACATGTCTGGGCATTCACAAACTGATAACTGCGGAGCCCACAACAGGTAAACAGATACTTCTGATTCAGTGGTAAGATGATACTAATCGGCATGATGACTGCATCTGTGACTTAACTTTCAGAGTAGTCATCATTTTAGGCTGGATGTGAGCTGGATGATGAGAGCCATATTAACATTTATGAATTATTCAGATTTCTTAAAGCGACAATGTTCACTATTTTTATTAAACAAAAGATGAAATGACGAAGTGTATGTGAAAGGGCTTGCTGGCAGTGATAAACATAGAAATATCTATGTTCTACAGAGCATTTTTCAGTCCTTCAGCTCACTGTTTTGACTTTTGGACCCTCAGATTTTCTGTTTTGGTTCGCGGTCACAGCTCTAAGCAGCACTGTTTTAGCATTTTGCAGCTAATGAGTCAGATATTTCCCTAAAAAGTTGGTTGACAACAAAACAGAGCTTAAAGGAGAGTGAATATTGGACTGACATCCATTAGGTGGACAGAGATATAACTCTCTGTGAATGCTAATGTTGCTCCATATCTGCTCAATGATAAACTGTTAGCTAACAGCTTTGCTACATCAATTTAAAAGTTAAAAGTATGTCAGGATTGTGTTTGCAGCTTGCTTCCATTGACCCCAAACAATCAGTTAATAATGGTTTAAGTACTTCTTATTATATGTTATTATTATGGGCACTTTGCCTATCTATTTAATTTTCTTTAAACATTTTAGGGTCCAGGAAATTGCAGTAGATTCCCAGGAGAAGTATGAAAATGGAGGCACATCAGGAAATGGCCAACAAATGTGGTAGAGACCCTGTTGGCAGGTAGTGTAAAGCCTTGTAAAACTATGTAAAATATACAGAGATAAGGCTGAAAATCATCAAAGTGGACTTTTAAAGGTCATGCTAGCTATGATAGGCTAACGACTGAAGACCCTTAGAGACCGATTTTGATCTCATTCTGCTTGCTGCCAACAAAACACTTTTCCTGTCCTACATAAGTTAATGGGCTGAGCAAGTGTATTGCGATGCCCCATATGCCCCCTATAGAGATGGCTTCCTCCCTCCATTGATGACATCACCTATCACCTCCGGCCTTCTGTTTCCTCTTCCTGTCAGCTGACTCTCTCCCAATTTTACTGTACTGTCTCTGGTGACCCCATTCTCAACGCACTGTCTAGATCCTACACTAGATAGAATTGAATTTCAAAGGTATGACAATATGATGGAGCTTGAAATCCACTACTATTACAAACCTTTATTTAGCTGCTGCAGGTAGTCCTCCAAGAAAAAGGGGATTTCTCATAGCTTTGACATGGACATTTATTATGTGGGTGGACAGTTTAGACAAACATGCAGTAATCAACACACATAGCAAATGCACATTGCAAGACATGCTGGAGTTGAGCAGCAGGTGAGGGGCAAATGTGGAAAAACTTATTTGGTTTGGAGGAGTCGTAAAGGTACACAAATTAAGGAGAGAGGGGAAAAAACATGTTCTGCCCACTGTTTTTATTGTACATGGTAAGATGCTTCAGGTTATCATAAAACACAGCACAGATCCCACACTCCATGAAACTCAACGAGTGTGTGCACCAGTACAGTAATACACTAGAGATCGCAACTGTCCAGGGATATGGATGCCTTGATTGCTTTGTGGATACAGTAGGTAGTATTCTGTCCTAGTTTTTTACTTCAGAACCAAATAATTGGCTGGTGAACCAACATACAGAGTAACACTTTGGCTGACTGCTTACTTGAAAACATTAATTTTGTGATATCGAATCAGGCAAAACCTTAAGTATTTGGAGTGTGCATTTCACAGCACTATTACTTTTCAGTTGTATATCTTTAGTTTAAATTTCCCTTAAAAAGAACAAAGCTTGATTAAATTCATCCCATCTTAGCAAATATTTATATACATCATTCAAATGGGCTGCAGTCAACGACGTCTATAACAAATTTCTATCTTGAACGTGCATCCAAACTCCTTCTAATTAGGCCACTCTAACAAGCCTGTCACAGAGGGAAATAAATCTACTCAAAGTCATTAGGCCTCTTAAGCTTAGGATGTTTCCATGGTGACAGAGAGGGAGAATTATGGGTCTGTGTACTCCCGCTTTTGATGTTCAGACACACAGGTACATACGCGCAAACACACACACACACACACACACACACACACACACACACACACAGCTCCCCATGGCTTCACTGCAGTTGAGTAATCTGGGAAGCAGTGGTGATAGCAGGGAGCTGCTATCTCAGCAGTGAGGCAGAGTCAATGGCCCCAGTTACAGGTCAGGTTAGTAAAGCATTGCTCATTTTCCTGCCTAGTGTTACCATGTTTCTTCATTGTTTTGCATTGCTGTAGTGATCTTTATCCCTTGGATGATATTACATGGTATCAGCCCAATCAGCGCCAAAAACAAAGATACATGCCATGGAAATGAATCACTGTGTATAGTAGGACATGGTAGAAAACAGGCAGCAAGGAGTCTTTAATACCTCCTGATACCCTAAAAGAAAGACTTTGTGTAAGAATGAGTTTTCCATTCTTGTGACAGTGCTCCCTGCTCCTCCCACAAAACTGTTTATACCATCAGATTCATACTTCCTGTAATCCTTCACTTCCTGCCTTATTGTGTCATTAGCTGATCATCAAGTGTGACAATTTAGTGCTGTGCTTGACTGAGAAAGTCTCCAGGGAACTTCTTTTTCTTTCCCCAGTTCATCATGGGATATGCTGATCTTCCCAGCAACCCTAAAACAGCAGGTAAAAAATGGTCAGATTGGTCGAGGTTGTCTGATAATGGAATAATAGCACTGACCAGGTGGCAACAGTTGCATTTGGGTATTTCTCAATATGGCCTCAGGTCAAAGGTTAGAGGTCACATGATGTAGGCGATGTCTGTCTGCTAAGCTTCTTTTCCCTCATTCTCATTTTTCATCTTTTGCTCTCTGAGTTATTCAAGTCCGGGATGGCACAGAGGGCTTGACTCAGCCTGCTGACAGACAAAGGCCCTACAGTATTTTTCAGATCCCATATCTGCCCTGAGTCCTATGAGATCACCACAATGCTATGTCTCCCTCACAGAAAAGTATTCACACACTGAGAAAGATGCTATTCTGCAAGTGGAAGCACTGCTTTACTGATGCTGCACAGACTAGGGTAATATACACAGAACACACAAACAGGCCTGCAAACACACACTCACACACAGTCACACAAGCACAAAGGGAGAAAAGGGGCCGCTTTGTCTCCATTTGGGATTTTTTGTGTTAATTTGATTCTGACCGGAGAACTGTCTTTTTCAGTTTCTCACTACAGAACTAGGACACTCTCTCAACCTCTTACTGCTGTTGTCTGGATCTTTTTTATCATGTTATGTACGAATTCTCCCTGAAGATGAGCTGGGGTGTTTTTTGCATTTCTCTCGTTGTTCAGAAGTTTAAGAGGAATCTATAAGAAGGGAAACCTCAATCATATGAACGAGTACAAACTGACTGTGTTCCACATTACTGCTCCAGTTTATTGTGTAATGGTATCATACGTCTTGATTAAACACAATGTTTGGGTGTACTGTTTATCTGAAAACTAAACAGTCATTCATAATCATTACTAAATCACCACTAAATGACCATTGTTTAGCTGTAGCTGCTTTAGGATGAATGTAGCAGGATTTAGGCCACACATAATATCATCCAGTATTTTTGTTAATGAGTTGATGCAGTATTTCCAGAATCAATCACCACTTACACAGTCAGTTTTGAAACCACAGTGTCAAAGGAGGAAAAGGATCTTAAATTAAAGAGTCACTCAGTTGCACATACGAAGAAAAGGTACGTTGTATTTCGTTGTAAAGTTACACAATTGTTACGAAACATCACAAATACAACCTCAAAAATGAACACTGAATTCGCTCAACACAGTTTCAATAAGAAACGCATGAGCTGCAGAAAGCAAGTATTTATGGTAAAATTGCCATTAAGAAATAATCAATATTAACACTAAATGATACATTATTTGTTGGACTGCGGAGCAAGCAGGATCAAGAGGGATACCTGCAAAGGAACAGTCCCGTACATTCACTGAAATTTGTGCAACAGAATTGGCGGAGGGACTGAAACAAAAAGGCAAAGAGCAAGCGTAGACCATGTAAGGTCAAGGGCCTGGGGCCGACCATGTGTCTGTGTCAGTTTTTCATTTTAAGTAATCTCTGCCTTAGAAATGAACACAAGACATTAACTACATCTTTAACTTCTTGTTGGCGCATACCAACACCAAAGTGTCTGTGGGATAAAGTGACTGTGTATTTTAGATAGCTTTCCAGGAAGAGTGTTTAAAGTCTTTTCTTAGTACATACCAGAAACACACTTGTCAGTACCATCTGTACACTACACTGTTTGAACTGCTCACCTGGATTTATCCCTAAGGTCAAAAAAAAAATTTCGACACCTGTATAATAACACGAATCATATATCAGTGCTGAATTATGGCTGTTCTCAAGTAACATATCGTAAACCTAACTGATAACAGGTTGGACAAGTCTTATTCTATCTAAGACTCTTATATTCTGCCAAGTTTCTACAATAAATCTGAATTAGGCCTCTGAATTTAGTGCTTGTACGTACCTGTGTGCTTATAAACCCCGGGCAGAGTCACTTTTCACCCTCTGCAACAGAAGAAAGCACCACATTTCCAAGTGTCATATACACTCTGTAGTCCCCTGCTGCAATGTTGTGCACCATATCTCCATGGATACCCCATAAACAGCTGTGCAGAGAATGACCATTGCTTATACACAATGCACACGTGCACGACCACACACGCACACACACAGACACAAATACCCTGCACACATCCGAGCCATATGAATCATAGTGATCTCCTCATTTCACTGGGGTTAAAGAGGGGAATTCCACTTCTTATAGGGCTGGTCCACAGTCGTGCATGATTTACAGCTCATGCATTATGAGGCATATATGAATATACCATACTGTATATAATATAAGGTACTGTTTGTGTGACCGTTGGCATGTCTGTACACTTATTTTATGTCTAAGCATTTCTGATAAAGTTGATTGAGCAAACAGAACTTAAATAACAAAACCACAAGGGTGATCCCCTGTCTTTACATCCTGGGTCTTATTATTGTAGCCGATGTTCTAATTGGTTACAATAACACTGTATACACCAGGCCATTGTAAAGATAGTGGATGTGAGTGCTCCACTGGAGACAGCTTTCCTTTGTAATGTAAAGCTATTTGCTGGTATGGTCTGCAACAGAATGTGAAACAGACACATGAAATTAAATTTTAAAAAATGTATTAAGATCAAAATAAAACAGATCATGAATTCTTAAAGTTGTGTAGGCTCCATGGTCTCACTGGGTTGCATTAGAGAGCTGCTTATCACTGGGCACTTCTGTCCACAATCTGAATAATCACACCACTGCATTATAGTTACATTAGCTAAAACTATCACAGTAAGACTCAGACTGTAATGTACTTGAATAGCCTTTTAAGGATGATATAAACATTGAAGTCAAGCTATTTCCACAGACACCGCTTTTGTTACGTGAACATGCAGATTACAGCATACATAATGAGAAATATGGCATAAAGGCTCACACAGTGAGGTCAGTGACCAACGGCTTGATGACGACAGCAGACTGCATTTTAATGGTGCTCATTTGCCCTGCTAACCTAAACCAACTGAAAACACGTTTTAGTTCAAATGCCACTAGTTGAAATCTTTGTGCACTCTCAAAGAAGTTCTCAGACTCTGCTTTGTGCCAAATAAAACTGAATTGTTTATTTAAAACTTCACAATGCACAAACGCACGCACACAGTTTTTTTTTTTCACATATTTCTCAGAGGAATGTTGATATGTGGAGCACTCCAACAATCTCATCAGAGGAAAGCATGCAGAAGATTTGTGCTTACAAGAGCAGTATTTTTCATTCATGTATCATTGTAGAGTCCACAGCAGATCACTGTTTTGTCCACAAGTTCTTCCATATGCTCCAAAACATCCTGACAATAGCCACAATTCATCATATCTGCGGGGCTAAATCACAGACAATCCCACCACCGCAATGCAACTCTGCGGGGACAGCCTCTCCCCTCTCACACCCACCTGACGCTCTGCTTCTCACAGAGGTAACTGTGGACACAAAACCTTTTATTACACTGCTGCTCCAGCTGGCTTGGACAATGCATATTAAGTAGCTCCCACCATTCAAGCTCATACCTGCTTCTCATCAATTTCAAACAAAGCTTGATATCTAAAGTCACGCGACTCCACACAGCTTTTAGCAACACAAAAGACTGGGAGACTGAAACAGTGCTGATTAAAGAATGTTTATCAACAACAACTTTGGTACCACTTTAAAATAAGACTACCCTTTTATTAATTCGGTTATTAACACTTTATAAATCATAAATAAACAGTTATGAACAAGTTATAACACAGTCAGCATAGTGACAGTATAACACATCATACATTGATGCAGGCTCACTATTTGGCAAGATCAAGTTAATGCTTAAAACTCATTGATCTTACTAATGAGCTAGTATTATTTATAACTGGTAAAAGGAGCCTTGTCAATGTATGAAAACTGTGTTATAACTTGTTTATAATAGTTTATTTATGATTCGTAAAGTGTTAATAACCGAATTTATAACCTAATTATACCCCATTAATAAATCATTTATAAGGGTAGTATTTATTGTAAAGTGGTACCACAATTTGAAACAATTTTTGAGTCAGACGATTCATTTATATATTCATTGATAACTGGAATAATCATTACTCGCTGTCTTATTTAAAACAAACCAAGGCAAAGTTATTTAGCAGGAGCCAATCAGATCATTTAAAGACCAAATAAACAGTAGGGTTCTCCTCAGGGATCTCAAGCCATCACCATTTGTTTTCTCCTGTGGTGTTTACGCAAAAACACAAAGCTCAAACAGAAAGTCACTCAAGCTAAATTCCTGTGTGTGTTTGTGTGTGTGTGTGTGTGTGTGTGTGTGTGTGTGTGTGTGTGTGTGTGTGTGTGTGTGCTGAGAGAGATGGGAGGGACAGATGAGGGTTTGTCCCAACCTGGACAACACCTAAAGACACTTCCTCCTTTAGGTACTTTGTGTACACACCAAACGCACTGGTAACATCCACATAATCCACATTGACTGACAAGCTGAGGAAGGATGGAAAATAGCTAAATCATGGACAGGAAAGACAGAAGTGATTTAAAAATAGTCTTTACTTTTTTCTTGTAGGAGATGAGACTGTAAAAAGGTGAATAAGAGAAGAGAGAAGATAAAGTACCATATGCAGTATATCCCATTTCCTTTCACCTGTAGTCATTAGAGTTTAAATGTCCATAAAGTTGGTCCTTCTAATCACTATCACATGTTTACCTGCCTGGCGGCTCATAGCAGGTCTGTGAAAAGCACTCAAGTCTTTCCAGGTCTATAAGCAGTAACATGATAGCAACAGCTGAAGTGTAAAAACAGATCAAACAACTTAAATCAACTTTAAGCTGAAATCACAACTTCATGTTTCTTCAAATGTTGCTCTGGGTCACACCTTGCCCTGGTAATGCTGTCACTTCTGACCTCACTCCAAAGCCCACAAGGGGGGCAAGTGTATTTGTTTTTTTTTACAATGTGGAAAAATGTTGTACTGTCATGGGGGGGGGGGGGGGGGGGGGGGGCAGCTGCACCCCTCCCAGAAAAAAAAACACATGGGCCGAAAACACTTTTTGTATTTCCAGCTATTTCAACACAAAAGCACTGTAGATCTCCAGGGGTCTTTATGAAGAATTCTCTACAAGTGGTTTCTAGTATCAAACAATGATTACCATGACCACCTAATCTCCAAATATCTCATCTCCACATCCAGATATCTGACTGGACTCAGGATGAGTGGGATTCACTTTCTAGAACAACAATCAGACTGTGGATCAGGACTTGGTTTTCTGCCTCTCCAAGCAGCTGTGGGGAGACTGAAGCAACATTATTTATGTTTTTAAAGTGCACTACCATTGTGTTATCTTACAAGCACAAGACAACAGGAGGGAGAATTACAGGGGGAAAGGAAGTGTCATAGCACTTTCATGGGTATTCTCAGACAAGTGGTAACTGAGTCAGACTGCGAATTACTTTGCAGCAAATTGTGCAATTAAGGCATGGATTTGGAAATATTTAATGTTTAAGTAGCCTACATATATTCCCAGCAACATTCCACTTGTTTCCAGTAAAACCAGTGAAAGGTAGGGAGCCTTCTTGAGGGTGCAGCAGTAAGAGGTGTGTGAGGAAAGAAACACACACAGTGGGAGTGTGAGAGGGTCTGTTTTTAAGTGACCCATTAACACATAAAGCAAACATACCAGTCATATCTAAATCCACCTCACCAAACTGCACAGAGAGACATAAAACAGTCAACAGTCACTTATCAGTAAACCTCTTTTGCAGTAGTGTTTCAGGATCAGAAAAAGTAGACTTACATTTGGTGCCCTTTGTGTCCATTCTGCTGGTGATGCTGTCCATGTGAGCTGTTGAAATTCAGTGCAGGCCCATGAGTGAGAGAGAGTGGGACAGTGTGTGGACGAGCTACTGCTGACAGGGACAGTGGGTAGGAAACATTACAGATCCACGGGTAGGGAACTGGAAGAGGCTGCTTCTCTGCTGGGTCCTAAAGTCAGTCCCACCATAGAGCTGCAGCTGCAGGTAGAGCTGAGCAAGGCAATGCTACGTATAGTGATTCTTGATCATAAATCAAGAGTTTGACATGTTGGGAGGGAATTTGCAACTTAGTTAGCAGAAGCCAATGTAACCACACTCAGCTGTACTTAACTGTAACTGGCGGGTTCAGGCAATCCCTTGACTCTGCCTTTGTATGCAGTCATTTATTGTGTCAGTCATACAGATGGCTCTCACACAGCACTCTTAGGTAGATCTCTCATGAAATGGCAATGCCTCACAACCAGAACATACAACACATACAATACAATAAAAATATGTACCTGAACAGGAACAGAATATGTACAGGTCAGTCATACAGGTGGCTCTCACATATGGAGTCATAGGAGTCCCTTAAAAAAGAATAAATCTGTAAAAGAAGAATGTGAAGATTACGAGAACACCCATGAAAAAAACAGACCACTGCTATATAATGTATATACTTTTTCAAGTCTGTGTCATATTCACAGCCTACACAAACTATAGTGAAAGGTGCAAATTTCATGTAATGTTGCTGATATGATGTCACTTTTCACCAGCTTGCTTGGAACCGCACGCATCTTGTATGAAAAATAGGCCACACAGCCAGCTCACCCAGCCTCGATGACTGTGTTGCGTGTGCATGACAGCTGCCGTTGCTGAGCTGCTGCATGTCTGCTGTGTTGCTGCTTCTGCCAACTTTATCTCTCTACGTAGACTTTGCAGGCTATTTGAAAGGATTTATATTAATTTTAAATTATTTTCTGAATTATTTATGACAGAAAACATCACTTAAGTGCCACTGTCTCCACATGCTGCTGCTAAAATAGTTTAAAAAATATATTCACATATACACGTCTGTTGTATATTCAGATTCAGCCTAGACACTGACAGCTATAGTGGAAGGTATCAATTTTATGTAATGTTGCCACTATGATCAACAGATCTTTTCTCAGTCTATTTCTACTGGGAGTTGTGTGCATCATGCATGGAAAAATCTCTAGATCATGTGATGCAGACATGTGATCAGGAAGTGTGTTCACTCTTACCCGTTAACATGGGTGCCGAAATGAAAACCAAGATGTTTCACAGCCGCCACGCACACACCATGCATCCAGTGTGTTCCTGGCCTAAGGGCCCTCACTTCATATAGCAACCTTGACATCTCCCCATCTCTCAGTGGGAGATTAAACTGTGCTAACTGAATAGGCTGGTTGTGGTGCAAGTGTGACAGCACCTGAGGGAGAAACGCTGTATTTGCACACAAAGTGATCCTGAGCTTTCTGGATTCCACCATAGACATTTCATGGCCTACACACCAGTCAGAAATGAGTTTCCACCTGGCGTCATACTGTAAGCAGGTGGATGGTGCTCTGGTATTAAGAATTGTCTTTCTGGCTGCCTCCACACACCTGCTCAGTAAAGGCTTGGGCCCTCCAGGAGCCAACTTGCTGGCCAAAAGGGAGCCACCAGCAGAGGTCTGCGACACTGTTTGAAGGACTCTCTGTAGCGTAGGTAATATTGGAGGAACTGCTGAGAAGGGGGCAGTGGGTCAGTGCCTCTGAGGCAAAGACATCCACCTTTGCCCTGCCTGAGAGGCCCCAGATGGTGTGTGCTACCTCTGGGTGGAGTCACCACCCCCCTGGTGGAGGCTTGTCCACAGCCTGGTTCCTCTCTCCCAGTAAACACATTGCCCCCAAGCTGGTCAGCCTGTTTATGTCAGCAAGCCCTCAGTAGCCCGTGTGTTAATAGTTAATATTTTTTCTGTATTGTACCTTTTACCAGAGCAAACTGAAAGATGGTGAATTCTTCAAAGAGATTTCAAATTCACAGACTCTAATTCACTCTAGCGCACATGAGAATGTCAGCACCACGAGACTTGGTCCTGCTGTGAATCAAACTCTGTGCCAACCCCCTCAACCCACACACAGACTTTTCCAACAAACTGCAAGAATTCTCCCACATTTCTTGTTAGTGTTACATTCAGAGATGAACCAAAAGTATAAGTATTTTTCTTTTTCTTTTTTTAAAAGGTGGTGTCGTGAAAGCTACAGTCCAGTAGCCACTATTCTTTACAGTCTGACATTTGGGGCAACACCACTTCTTGCCTGCTGGCTAGCTTCTGGAGATATTTGGTACCCAGATATGTGCTGGCATCTTTCTTTTGATGACAGAACTGAACTGTCAATCAGCATAAAGATGACATTTAGAATATGCTGATATAGTTGCAGTATATGTCTTCTGAATTGCATTGACTGTAGAAAGATTTGGATGGAGATGGACTTCACAGAGGTAGTGTGCTGAGCAGATTTCTGTATTTTTAGAAATTAGTGTAAAATAATAACTCTGAAGCAGATGCTATCTTTTCCCTGCTAATTCATTGAAATTTTCTTAATATTTGATCCTATTCTGAAGCAAGACTCTGCATGCATTTGCAAAAATACATATAATAAAGTCGGCCTTCACATTTGTGTTATAAGATCAAAGTCGTATTGAATGAATAATGAATGATAAATATTCATGAATAACATTTAATTAAATTTTTGTGTGAGAAGAGCCACACTTCCTTTTACTCTCCCACCTCCTCTCCTTTCTTCTCCTTTTTACTGTTTCTTTTCATTACATTTTCTCCGCTCTTCTTTTTTTGTCTCTTCAGTCTCTTCTTTAATCATGACGTCTTCTCTCCTTTCTAAAAAAAAAAGATAAATGCAGACAATGGAGATTAATACTTAAATCTTCACAGAATAACAATGAACAGATGAAGTATTAAAGTGATCGTTTATATAATATAAATTGAAGATATTTATTTACCTCTTTGAAGGAGTGGTTTCACTCTTCATATTGTCCCCTTTCTGGTGTCTTGTCTTCTCTTTCACATATTTTCTCCTCTCTACTGTAAGACTTCTCTAATTCAAATAGTAAGAGGCATAGTTCCATTACTTTTTCTTTCCCAGTTTGACCCCCATAACCATGTTGTTAGTGCTACTGTCTCAGCTTCTCTGACTACAACCACTTATCACTACCTCCTTTTTCTACATACTGTGGACCCCCTGCACTGAGGTCCTTGTCACTGAGGACTCCTTTTGTTCTAGGGTGGGCATCGACAGACATATGAACCTCCTTAGCATGGTGTCACCATTCTTTTCTTTCTCTTTTACAAAAGAGCTTCCCTGGGGGAAGTTGGAGGTTCACCATAACCTCCCCTACAGATTACACTTGATCTGTGCAGACAACCGGTCTGAGTCACGGTGCAGCAACAAGAACACAAATCTCACCAGAGCACATTAATCAAATGCAATATTACATCATTCAGTTTCATTATTATCAATTAATTTAACTCAATTCAAATAATTTAAATTCAAATCAATTCAAATCAATTAAGAAAACTGAATTAAAATCAGGTTGAGGGACAAAAGCATTTACATGCTGACTTACCTTAAAGTTCGGCCCTTTTTCAGAGATTTCAGCGGCTCTCTTGTGCCCCCATCTGTCGTAATGTAATCTCCTTTCCATCACAAACCCCACGTTCTTTGCCCAGTCTGACTCAGGGCAGCTCCCAAACATCCCAGGCTCAGTGGGTGTCTGAGATGCTACAGGAAGGCACACGTCCGTATTGGATGACTGAGGTACTTCAGCAGGGCACGCTTCCACAGGATGTCTGGGTGTCTGAGGTTGGTTGGAGGAACTTGCTCTTGGCAGCTTTCACGAGATGACCCTTATAGGATGTTCTGATGACACAAGGGTCAGTAAGAGGGGCAAGAGGAAGAAGTAGAGTGGGAGGTGGAGCTACAGGAAAGGCAAGGGAAAGATGAGGGTGGGTTGCCAAATGGGGATCCAGCCTGGTATCCAGGTTAGGAGTCACTCTGGGAGAGCTTAAGCCCATATTTAACTGAAAATGACTTTACAGTGTGGCTGTCAAACAGCTACAGTGTAGCTGTGGAGTAAAAAGTACAAAATTTCTCTCTGAATAAAGTGGCACAAAATTTAAATATTTAAGAAAGTACAAGTATGTCAAATGGTTACTGTGTGAAATACACCCTGAGATCCTAGGATCGAAGCCCGCTCCTTCCGAACTCATTGTGATCATGTCTTCCAGTAAATATTTAGGGAAGCAGCTAAGTTATTAATAACTTAATAATTAATTTGTAAATAGACGCTGTAGTGCCTGAACCCAATCATTTTAAACAACACACACGGTCAAACATCATGTTTTTATATGAAACAACAGCTTCATCACTGTTTCTTTAGCCTCTTATTTTGATAGAAACCCCTCAGAAACCAGTGCTCTATGTTGGTCCTACACCGCCTCCACCTGGAGTAGAGGAGCAATGACCATCAATCTCACCAGTCAATGCAACACAAATAAAGTAAACTCAGGTTTTTCTGAATTCGTTTTAGGGAACTATATTAAGTGGAAAGCAATTCCAAACCATAACCTGCAGATCTCATGTTTCATTTTTCAAATGAAGTAACTGTAACCACAATAGAGCAGACTCTACAATCCATCTGCTTTTGCCAGGTCTGATGATATTGAACTGCTTGTGTAGTAAACTTTCCGAACACACCTCTCTTTGCACATCACATCAACCACACCAGCTGAATATCTGCTGTGTGCAATCATGTGACGTGCAACATTTTGGGACTAGTTCAACACCATGAAAAACAAAGAAAAAGAAACAACAAAAAAAAACATTTGAGGTTTGTGTGTCCCAGACTGTAAAATGGCAACCAATAGTTAACAAACGGAAGAAATTTTGTGAACTTTTTAGACTTTCTCATACCTATAAAAAAATATAATGTGGTATACACCGATCTGACAGGTAAGGAAGGAAAGTAAGGACAACAGCTCAAATGTAGCTCACAATAGTTCACGACCATAAACAAAAGAGAGAAGAGGAAAGCAGATTTTGATTTGAAGTTTAATTTTTAGTGACAAAATCAAAAATAACAGTATTCAAGGAAGTAAAGTCTTCAACAACCCTGGATCTTTGTCAGTGTGTTAAATACCTTGCAGAGCGCTTCATTGTGTGTGAATATAATCTCTGTAGCTACAAAATTATTGGATTATCATTCTAAAAGAATATAAATAATAGTGAATGTAAATGTATGGATGACTATCGCCCTCACCCCTAAACATTTAGTCATCACTGTATTGCAATGAGCTGGAAAATGTGGAACAGGAGGACTGAATTGGTGTTTGCTTTATCTATTAAATCTACTCGATTGCACATTCTTTTAGATTACCATACAGCTGCACAGTGAACTGCATCTATTGATGACCCTTTACTATTTAACCATAACATTACATGGAAGTGATCTGCTAATCTGTATATTTGCATTCTCACTTTGGTTTTCGTTTTCACACAAATCTATGCAAGTCACACATACATTTGAAAAAAAAGTTGTGTCCACCTCAGATTGCTTCATGTTTGTTTCTGTATCAATTAGTGTAAACCAGAGGGACACAGCATTTAATGTGAAAGAGCAAAAAATGCGGAATAGGTAAACAAAATGCATCCTTATAAATCAAAGCAAAGTGATGCTGTATGCTCACACACTCATTCTTGTCATCTAATCGTTCACACTGATAAAGTGTCATAAATGATATACTGTACCTACATTCTACTCATTCAGATTGCTGGTGCTGCACACTCATAACTAAGAGAGCATAACAAATAAGGCAAAGCCAAAATTCTCCTCAATATGTTTTAGTACTGCGGCTCTGGTCACAGACATCCCCTTGTGTGGACTCATAGGGGCCTTCCTCCATTCTTCAGGCTTAAGAAAAGCACAACACTACTGTACTACAGTCTCTATTGCATACACTTCACTCCAGCACATGGCCACAGTTACACTGGAAAACCATGTAACAGTTTGTCAGTCCATCTGTGCATAATGTCTCTGTGGCCTTTCCCCGGCGTCCCAGAAGTCCGCGCTGGTGTGACCAGAATTTGGTTCGTCTTAAGAGGAGGTCTAGAACAGGATCTCAGCCATGGCAGTGAAACTGAGTAGAAGTTGTCCTCACATTCTCTTTCGTTCCTACAGTCAGTCAAGTCTCCGGCTCTGCTTATGGCAGTATTTGACGGACGTCCATACATTACTAAAAGAGTCGTGCCTGTTTCTTTAGCTCATTCCTCTTCCACAGAGCCAGCCGGTCAAAGTCCTCCACTGTCATACCAAACACTTGGACAAACTCCTCTGGAGACAGGTGACGCTGAGAACACGGGGATGACATAGTTATCACATTAAAACTCACACGTCTGTAGGTACCACTGAGAACTCCAAGGTCATATCCTTGATAAAATTTCTCCTACTTTAGAGGATTTTAAATGACATGTTTTTAATGATGCTGTATTATTAATTAAATACATTAAATGAAAATAAAAAAGAATTTAGTATTGTCCACCAGCATTACAGACCTCATACAGACATCAGATCATAGTGTAAGGAAATAAAATGTACAGAAATATAAAAGTTTAACAGTTGAGTGTAAGTATTTTTCTTTTTATACTCTGAAAATTTGAGAGAATTTGGTTGGTGGCCAGTCAGAAGTTTCTTATGTAGGTGTGTTTCTGCTGGGAGACTTTCAGCCTTAGTATCTCTAAAACCTTGGAAAATTGCACTACTTTTTAATTGGACTAGGGCCAACGACCTCTCAGCACAGTTAGCCCACAGTCAACCTAACGACTCTTTCACAACTTACCTCCAGTCTTGCTCTGTCTACATCCTTAGGCAGCCTGTTGCGCCCTCTGGTGGTGACAATGAGTGCTTCATAAGGGTAAACCTGCAGGGAAGGAGGAGAGCCAGCCATGCTTTGTCAGACTTCAGAGGCATGGTTACAATAACACTTGGGGATTATTCAACGTATAGGCTAACATGCTTGCATGGAATATATTAATTAAGTGATTATGTTAAAACCTTACCTTGTACTCAGCTGGGAGACAAGAGAAACAGAATCAAGTCAGTACAATAGAAAGAAAAAGCATTGAATTAATTGCTTCAGTCTAATAAGGGGTAGGTTTTTTAAATTCATATTAAATTACCTCTGCTTCCCCAGTTGACCTCGTTGCCACTGTCGTACTGGTACTGGTAGCAGTCTGCACTCTGAGGCTGCAGGGACAAAAAGGGATGATGAGTTAAACACGAATAACCAGATATATTTCTTCGACTAAAATATTCTGTAATAAGTCCCAAAGCATGTATGACAAGTAAACAGCCAGTCATGACGTCATGCTATGTGTTGTTCACTGTGGTCTCACCCTCTGGATGCCATTGCGTCCATATCCTGGTAGTGAAGCGGACTTGCAAACAAAATCTATAATATAGAAAACAGTAGTAAAATACTGTCTCAGTCAAGCCAGCACATTTCATGCAGTTGGGCACATATAGAGATGAGATCAGTGTTAGGTAAATTCCAGAAGATGGCGCTCACGACTAAACAAAAAAGTTCCAGATGTGTGCACATAACACTGGAGCTTTGTGATGTAAATTAATTGAATCCAGCACAAGCCCGTCACTTAATGAACTAATGCCAGCCTCCATTCAAAGAATACACTTAAAAAACATCACTAGAATATTTGTGAAACATAAATGATAAACTCACCACTATCAGTGCTGTACTGAGATCGTGGAGCTGTGAAATCAAGAAGTCAAAGAGTTAAATGGCATTTTCCTGACTGGGGAAAAAAAAAAAAACACAAATTCTGCAGTATTTTTAATCTGCCTTGCTCTAAATTTTGATTCAATTTCTTGTATGTATTAAATGTATTCATAAAATTGCTGATGAGGTTTGACAGCCATCTGTTTAGTCAGAAGCCTAACAAAGAATCAGAAAAGGAGCAAGTTGGGTACCCCGTCAAGCCCTGGGAGGAAAACAAAACATCAAAGGGGCAATAAGGCAGAAAGAGGCCAGGCGAGACTGGTTCAGGGAAGAAGGGAAGAAAAAAACAAAAACGGAAAAACATACAATCACACCAGCACAAAAACACACCGCACACTCCGCCATCTAATCGCACAGCACAGCTTGTATGGTTACAAGCCTTTGTTGCCTTTCAACCATAGCCAACACAGCCCTGTTCAGTTGTGTCCCCTCCCATCTGAGGAACAGCTTTAATGAGAGATCTTACAGCTCATAAATAAAACAGGATATGGGACACCAGCTGTGAGAGCGCGAGAGTGAGATAGATACACAGATAGATGGACAGATAGATAGAGAGTTAACAGAGTAGAATATGGAGAGCGATGTCAGCAGAGGGAGAAGGAGAAAAAAAGCTGGAATAAGCATGTGAGATGGGGAGAGGGACGGAGCAAGGAAGTGAAAAGAAGTATCTAAAGGGGGGACAATTGGATGGAGATGAAGACAGGCTGGTGTCTGAATGTCAGGGGCTCAAATAACTCTCCCAGTGCACTGCGCGACCAGTGAAGCTTGGCCCTTACAAACAGACACAACTCTGGTTGGTTCAGGTCAAGTTTATCACATCTGGCACGACTGCACACCTGGTTGAACACTCTGTTTTCTGTAGCTTGAAATGTTCAGAATCACTGTGATCAGATATCCCCAAAACAATGACAGGCCACATCTGGTGTTGCTGCTGCTGTTGCTACTGCTGGTCTACCAGAGGTCCGGCAGCAGCTGTTCTCCCCTCTCAACATCTTTCCACCTCAATAAACCACAGAGCCTGCAGCAGCCATGACCCTCCCTGACCTGCATCCACAACCTCACTGCCCTCGCCCCAAACCCCAATGACAGTGTATATCGAGGCTCATAAAAAGCCCCTGTGGAGTCATATGTGATTACAAAGGGAGGGACATGGCTGCACAGAAAAACATTTGGAGGCAGTGCTCATGAACTTGCAGAAAGAGAAAGAACAAGAGACAAAAGAGGGAGATGCATAGGGGGCAGGGTGGAGCCTTACAGCCGTTGACAGTGTTGTTGTACGCTGTGGTGCCATAGCCTGTAGTGTTGAGTGTTTCCTTGCTCCCACTACGAGAATTCCTCGCACTGCCCCAGGGGTCGTTGTCATAGGAACCAGATCTGGCTTTCATCTCCTCCTTTAGGATCATCCTCCCGATGCCACTCCCAATCTGGGAGGAAAGAGAGCATGGAAAGATGCAGACGGGAGGGGGGGTGGAAAGATACATTAGGGAAAACTGCTAATTTAATGTACAGTGATTGCAAAGATGGTGTGAGAAGCAAATAAAGAAAAGGAGGGTAGTTTAAACGCCATACCATAACAAGTGCATTATTTATGGGTGTTACTGGGGAGGGGACTTTGTTCAAACCGATGTTGAAGAAAGTGAGGAGAGAAAATAATGAAGCTCTTACTCTTTGAAGACTGTGACTCCAACTCTCTTCATCTCCTCCTGTCGAGAAGCGTCTTCTCGGCACCCGATAGGCTGAGAGAGAGGAGAGATGAAAGAGATTCCCTTGTATGAACGTAGAGCTCAGAGTGGAAGGCAGTAACAGAGTGGCTGAGTGAATAAATATGACAACAGAGGCTTACAAAATGAACTGTACTCCTATGTCTGCTTTTGGACCAGTGGAAAATGAAAAAATTGAGTTTACTATAAAGCCTGCCACTCTAAACTTTTTCCTACCCCTGGGAGAGCTGGTGTACGGGTAGTAGTCAGACTCTGACTGGGTGTATGGCTCGGGAGAGTAGGTAGACAGTCTGGAGGATCTGAGGATGTCCTCGCTGGTCCTGCTTTTGGTGGCTGCATCCACGTGATTGTCTGTGAAGAAGGGGACGGAGTTAGGTACGATCAGAAAAACAGACAGAACCGAAGCAACTGGTAATTCTGTTTGAAGAAGAGTTTGGCATTTTGGGAAATATGGTTATTCAATTTCTTGCCGGGAGTTTGTTGGTTCAATATGAAGCTGGAGGAGGGAGATAGTTACTGTAGCTTAGCATACACACTGGAAATGGGGAAACAGCTATCCTGCTGCTGTAAAGGCTAAAAGTAATCAGCCAACCTGCACCTCTTAAGCTCAATAAATAACACAATATCTTGTTTGTTTAATTGTTAAAAAGTTGAGAGTCTCAGACTACTGCTCGGCTTGGAGCAGCGACTTCTCTGCTAGCTGACTGACAACCTGACAGTGACAAGACTACTTGAAATCACTGTGTACAGATGAAACAAATAAAATACATTGTGCTAACCAGTGAACTTTAAGAGGTGATGGTGGGAAGATTTTAATAACTTTGGACAAAGACAAGTTAGTTGTTTTCCCATCCTCCAGTTTTCATGTAAGGCTAAGCTAACGGTCTCGTGGCTCAAGCTTCATATTGAACAGACAGATACGAGACTCATATTGATCTTCTCATCTAACTCTCAAAGAACATTATATCCTGTTTGTTTAATCTGTACAAAAAACAGAGTGTAAAAACAAAAAAAGATACAGTTTCACTAGTGGTTATGTGCCAGACTATTTCTTGGCTAGGAGCAGTGACTCTCCAGTAATCCTGGTTTTTGTATGGGTTAAACAAACGAGATACAACATATTAATTAGTGAGCATTACAGATGCTGATACGCTGATTTTGTTACTTTTTTTACAAAGCCATGCTAGCTTTCTGCTAACCTAAACTCAACTGTCTCTGCTAACAACATGAGAGTGGAATCGATCTTCTCACGTAGCTCTCAACAAAAAAGTGAACCAGTGTATTTCCCAAAAAGGCGGTGCACTGTAGTGTACTAAGGAAGAGAATGTGTTAATGAACATCACAAAGATCTACAGCGAGAGAGTACATTTATTTATTTAAATCCAGTCATCGTCCCACCATTGCTGTCAGAGAGGATCGATATTTCAGCCAACAGCATGAAAATAGCCAGCATTAAAGTGAGTTCAGTTACAGCGCCCTGAGGCACAGTCATTTCATGAGTGGTGTGAGGCGATGATATTGATGCCACTCTGCACTAAAGCACAGTCAATGGATGTCAATGGGGGTGACATGCAGTGTAATGTCAGATAGATCGCTCTTCACTCTGTTAGCCATTAGCCATGCCAGCCCCAATCCATGATCCATTGAATTCCTATATACATGATGCATGACACCAATGGCAGACATTCTCATCTTTGGGACACACACTGTCAGCTCAGCAGCAGGGCGAGCCACACACACACACACACACACGCACACGCACTTACACACAGGCACGCATTCAGAGCAAAGTTTGACAGCAGACTGAAACTTCTGTCACTTGAAGTATGTTTATACGGTATTGATGTGGGAACACAAACACAGGAAGAAAGACACATACGGTACACACACCCAGGCAGACGTGAAATATCTATCTACCGACAGTGAGTGAAACAGCGAGGAGGAGGGAGATACTTACAGTGGCAAGGTCACCGGGTAAAGTGGAGCAGAAGGTGGAGGGAAGTGAATAAAAGTAATTGGATGCAATAAAAAAGAGGTGAAAAGAAAAGGGAAACATTATTGGAGCGTCCCAGAGGGAGACGTGACAATATGAGAACTTTGCTACTACTGCAAACTGAAACGTAAAACGCGGTTTGATACAGCCTCTTTTCTATACAGGTAGCAAACTTGTTAACTGATTAGTACATAACGGGCCTTTGATGACACACAGCGCAATGCACAAGAAGCACAGCGACTCCACATGTGTCTGTTGTGGCTTTGAATTTACACCAGTCATGTTTAGTGCTGAAACAAGAGGAAATAATGATTAACAGCTGCTCAGGAAACATAAAGTACCAGAAGGGATCAATGTGACTGATGTAGAAATGTGCACTGAATATTTTTGAACTTGCTTTATAGAGCAGATACTGTAATGTTGAGTACTTTCTTCTTCACATATGCAAAAATGTGGAACATTATGGCCAGTGATGTACTAATTATAGCTGAGTAACACAGCAGGGCGAAAGTGTCTATTCACAGGTCGACACAGTTCACTAACTATCCCACAAATACCAACACATACGATACAGACAAACATGCAGGACAACAACAAAGATAAAGTCTCCTCCATTAAGAGATCTTAGGTCTTGTGACTCAGCTGAAAAGCCTTTTCCATTGTAATGCGATAAGGAGATAGTGAATCTTTTCCTTATGAATGTTTATGCTCAAGCACACTATCCAGACGGCTGAACTGCATATAAGTTTAATGACTTGTGAAAAAAACAAGAGGCAAAAATAGCAGCTTGCGTTAACTGCGCTGCTACGCCATCTGACTGAACGACAACATAAATCCACACAATTAAGAAATCAGACTTCCCCTCCCGCACACTCTGTCTGTTTTCTACAAAAGTGAGCACATCTGTCTCCAGACGCTGCCATTTTCCTTTAAAAAAAAAAAAAAAACAAAACAAAATGACAGTATCTGTGAAATCACACGCTGACCGCTGGCTAACAAGTGCTGGGCTGAGAAAATAAAAAGACGTCTACACAGCAAATAAAAAATTCCAGTTAAAATGCAGTTTTCCACTGTGCTTTGTTCCACTGTTCTGCTCTATTCCCCTAAATTGTGTGTCCTCGGAGTCCCATGTACTCAACACTTGCCACGCCTGAGCAACCTTCCCTTCATTCGTGGCCTATTCCAGCCCTGTCTGCTGACAAGAACCTGTCGTGCTGCGGGGCACTGCACACAGAAACAGGCATGTGCATGTGCATGTGGCATGCACACTAAACATAGCTCCTTTACACAGCTAGTGCAATAAGTCTGATTGATCCTTATCCTCAATTTTGAAACAAGTCCTACAAGTCGAACTCTGTTTCCTTTGTGCATTTCCCAAGTACAGCATCCATCCTTCATTCATCAGGTTTTGTCCGTGATGGCTTCGATTTCAATGATAACTGGGACGTCAATACGAATCAATGCTAAATCACAAGGGGCTGCTGGAGAACGTCGATAGGTCAGTAACAACATCTACATCGAGTACTCAAACACAGCATGACTAAACTGACAGGAGGACAGGCAGGCTAAGGCGGGGCTAACTGCACTGTACCAGTTCTCTTATAGATGGGAGGCTTCCTGTAGATGTTGGGGTCCCCTGTGGCTGAGGAGAGAAAGAGGAGATGGAGAGGTGAAACATGGAGGTGTAAAAGGAGGAGAAGATGTGAGTTTGTGCTGGGGTGATGGGTTGGAGGAGGAGGTGGAGGTGGAGGTGGAGGTAGGAGGGGTGGTCATACAGGAAGGTAAAAGAAGGTAAAGATGAAGTATGAAGGGGAAAAATATTCCAGAACAATTATGTGCGGTATAAAAATATGACTTAGTCACATTTGCACATCCTCTCATTCCCACTGTAAAACTGTTAAGTGGCCTCTCTGAATGATTTGCATTAGTGGGTAATGGCAGATGAAATCTTCCCACCCAGTAAAAAAAAAGAAATGAAAAAATTCTATGAAATTGTGAGTAGGGCGATGAGGAGATGAGGAATCCTACCTGGTACATGAAAATGTTTAGGGGGCTGGTTTGTGGTGGGTGTGCTTGACCGCCCCTCTTGGCCGTAATAAGGTGAACTCCTGCCACTCTCAGAGCCTGCAGCCAGCCACAGCCAATCACAGCAAAGGAAACATGAGCATGAAAGGAAGGCCTCAACACATGCGGATGAAAACTAAACAGCCTAAACATCCATTCAAATTACAAAGTGACATCAGATAACGTTTCCACTTGTGTAATGACAAAGGCTATCGACTTGCCTGTGGTTATTATTACAGTGTCAATGCACATGTGTTAAGCGTTAAATGAAATGACAGCCAGGGAGCAACTGCAGCGTATGAGATAGCCAAAGAAAGTATTTTGAAGTGAAGTGAAAGACATTCTGCGTTAATGCGGGGAATCTTTTGTCAACACTGACATTATATGAAGCCACATTTGTTGTATACATATATATAATAATGGTGATGACAAACAGATGGAAATGACAAGCAGTTCGAGCTCCATTAAAGGAACAGTTTGTTATTTTGGGAAATATTTGAGTGGTAATATACGAGTGGTATCAATCTTCTCATCTAATTCTCATCAAGAAAGTAAATAAGTGTGTTTCCCAAAAAGTAATCCTTTAAATGACTTCACTGAAATGAAATAATTCCAAAAACTCAAAAGAAATTCTTCAGTTCAGAAATTTCATAAGTACTTGGTTAAAAGTACAATTGACATTAAGTACAACATGATCGACTTCATTTAGTATTTTTTTTTTCAACAGGCTGATACTAAGTTCAGAGGTTACAGGCAGACAACTGGGAGTAAATGCTACTTGACTCACCAGGGTAGCCGTAGTGCTGCGGAGAGCGAGGCATGATGGGTGACATGCCTTGACGACTATATGTCGGCGAGTCTATATAACCTGGACTGGAGCACCGCCTCTGCCTCATATCCAGGCTGTCGTAGTCCTAGAAGGACAAAGGAGATGTGTGAGAAGTGAAAGAAGAGCAGCATGGAGACAAATAGCTCAGTGACAGGACAAAGTGACAACAGCTCACATGTTTAAACTCGTCCTAAGTGCTTTGCCACTTACACTGGGAGGAAGAATGCTTACCTGAGAATAGGGAGAGAGCGTCCCAAGTGACTGGAGAATCAGTAGAGAGAAAAGAATTATTATAAAAAACTATATAACATATATAATTTTTATTGACAGGACCACAAGGAAAGACCAGCCTTTTCAAATTCAATCTATGCTTTTTGCTGCATCGAATGACGTGATGTTAAATGACTAGTTTGACAGTTTGGGAAATAAGCTTATTTGTTTTATTGCCTATAATTGGATGAGAAGGTGGATACCACTCAGGTCCGTCTGAAGCTCAATAATTAACATGTTATATCCATTTTGTTTTTAATCCCTACATAAACCAACATGTAAAAACATCAACTTGAATGTTAGGTGGTGAACTATTTCTTGATTTGGACAGGACAGAGCCAGCTGTTTACTCCTGATTTAAGTCTGTCAGATACAAGTGTGGTATTGATCTTTTTATATGAAGAAGTGTATTTCCTGAAATATCAAACTATTCCATTTGTTATAAACCATTTACCAGAAACTAAACTGAATCGTCTGTGTATGGGCAGCAAAGTCCACCATTTTTCATTTTGAATTCATGTCCCCATGCATGTAAAACATTATGTTTACTACAGCAGAATGTTGTCCATGTTTTACAGTAAACAAGATCCTCTTGCTAAGTTGACAGGTGAGTAAATGCTTTCAGTAACTGACAGCAAAGAGAAAAAGGGGGAAGCTCCTGATCAAGACCAGACTCCCTAGCTGTAACTAAGAAAATAAAAAATAAGAAATTACTACCTCAGCTAATGGTATTTTTAAATGCCATTTTCCATCCAAATAATAATAATAATAATAATAATGATAAAAAATCCATCTTTCATGAAAACAATGAGTCCAACAAATACTACATGACGGAGGTGTTATTAAGACAGACACTTCTTTTTCATGTATATACTAAACAAAGTGTTTCTTCTGAAAACAGATGAGTGATGAGACCAATGCTAGTTTGTCCTGGAGTGTGTAGCAGTAGTACCTCCCCATAGCTGTAAGTTTCTAGCCTGTCATCAGAGGTGTATCTGTGGTAGGGCTGGTATGAGGAGGATATGAGGTCTGGCTGCTGGACCTCATATATGGCCTTGACCTTTGGCAGGGCAGCTAGGTCCTTATAAGCTAGGATCTCATTCTCCACTCTGGCCTGGAGAGAGGACACACACATACACCCACCAAAGACAGAGACAACAGCAACAAGACCCAACGTCAACCACATGGACGATGAACAGTAACAAAGCAGAATGGAAACTCCACCAGTGACTGTGAGCAGGTCATGCAGCGGTGAGCGGCTTGAGAAAGAGCTGATGATGCACACACACGGCTGCACATGCACATACAGTACGTGCGTGTGTGTGTGTGTGTGCGCGCGCGCGCGATCATCAAAAGTACACATGTACGCGGCAGAACCTGACAGCAGTGTAAAGTTGTTGACCTTCAGGAGCTCAGCATGTGTGTAGAGCAGAGGAAGCAAAGACAGCTAGAGAGAGAGAAGGAGAGGGAGAGGAGACAGTGTGGACAACAAGCGTGCTTACACTGCATTTCTCCCTCATCCATCACCTTAAACAGAAAGGTCATTGATTATGAGACGAGAGCAGGGTGGGGCTGAGCAGAGAGCAGTGACTCCTGCTTGCATGCAGACGCCCCTTGACATGCTAATACTGCCGACATGCAGCAGCAGCAGCACTCAGCAGACTGCCAAGCAGCGCGGTTGGACCCGGTTCCACATCAGGCTGAAGCTTTGTTTTGAAATGGAACTGGTCCAACTCTGGAGTGCACAGAGTGAAAGCCTACACATAAACCTGGCACATTCACCAACTAGCTTCCCATCTTTCACTCACACACACACACACACACACACACACACACACACACACACACACACACACACACACACACACACACACCAATTTGTTGATTTGCATGTCAAAACATGAGCAGGTTAAAACTGGGATAAATTGTGTTGAAAGTTTAGGTTACATGTAATCATTTCTTTTATTTTCTAAAATTCAAGTCACCTTGATAAAAAACTAAAAAATAAAAGCCTTTAATATTGTGGCTTCATGATTAAAAACAATGCCAATGTGTATACAGCACATAGACATTTCCTAAGAACTTCAAACCTAAGAAAAACTAATTAAAGTAAAAAGCTTGGGGCTTTGTGGAAGATCAGACAGACTACAGGAAAAGTGCCTTGGTCTTGGAAAGTAAAAATTTCTTTTGCACTTATTGAAGCAACTTAGTGTGACTCTTTCTGATTTAATTCCTTTTCTTATGGACATTATTTAGCCTACGAGTGCATTACGAGTACCTTCTTTTCCAACGGGATGCGTGACACCTTACACCTGCTGGTGGCACTAATTGCAAAGTCAAGGGATCACCAAAACATTAGGAGTCATCCTCTGGAGACAATGAATGTCTGTATAACATTTTATGGCAATCCACCCAGTGGTTAATGAGAATTTTCAGACTGGACAACAGTGGTGGACCAACTGATATTTCTATCCCTTGAGCCATGCTCTTAGCTTTCATCCAGATTTAGCCCAGAGTTAATCTACACATCTAAATGTTTTCTGATTTTCAAATCACCATATGAGTGCTCTGTGGGCAGTGATGACTGAAGATGGTCATAATAGACATTGTATAACACGGAAATATTGTGTTAATCTTCAGTTTCGTGATGAGAAAAAATGAGAAATAGAAGGAGATCAATATGTGTGTTGGTGTAATTTCTTGTTGAAACAGTCGACAACAAGATACTTTATATTTTCTCACATATTTTGAACTCCTGCCACATGACTAATGACAACAGAGCAGGTAGGACACAGACAAGTGAACAGGCCAAGGGAGTGAGCAGCCTCTCGGGTTGGTGCTTAACCATTCAAGCCTATGGGAAGTGCTTGTGTTTCTGGTGTAACGATTGTGCTTTTAGGGGAAGCTCGGTGGCAGTGGCAGCTAAAAGGGACTAGACACATCATTTACTTACACATATAACCCTGCTGGGAGAGCCTACTGAGGAGCCTGGTGGAGAGATGGAGGTCTCTGACAGGCGTCTGTGCTGTGAGGCAGAAACAGACAGAAGAACAGTAGAGAGGGGAGGGAGAACACGGTGAGGAAATTAGTTTCTGTTTTATTTTAGCATTTACACTTTGAGCTCTGTCTCACCCTGAGCCTCCTCTCTGCCCTCGCTGCCTGCTTGCATAATGGGTGCCACACCTCACATCCTGAAGAAGAGCGAGAGACAAGACAGATTCTTGTTGGGTGTTCCCAAATGCCATGCATTTGTCTATATACACTATGGTATGTGTGCGTGTGTGAATGTATTGAGGTCAGGTTTCACCTGTCAGGTACATTTCCTCTCCCTCTTTGAACATCATGTTACAGCGGGCACATCGGGCACAGGTTGGATGGTAGTGTTTCCCTCCCGCCTGAGAGGAGAGGAGAGACTCAATGCGCATTATCATTATGAACAGAGTGAAATATTAATCTACAAATTGTGCCCCCACCTTGTGCAGGCCATCGTATCCATGTTTTCTACTGTATATCACCCGACCACCAATGGCCTCATGATGTATTGAGACATCATTGCATAGCCTATAGCCTGTTTCATCAGCATGCAGCAATCACATGATAGCAGACACCACCTATTCTCCCCCATGCCATAATTAGAGCAAAGATCCCTGTAGGTCAGTCACATGAAGAAAAATTGTTGGCGTGTGCATGTGTGTGTGCGCGTGTGTGTGTCTGTGTTTGCTACAGAGAGAAAAAGGGAAGTGGGTGTCCATGTAAGTGAAGGACACAAGAGTGCGATACATGTCCTTGGACACTCAGAGCATCCCGAGGGAACACAACACAACACACATGGCGCAGGTGAAATGGACACATGAAATGATGCAGTGTGATGTCACTGAACCGGGCCCGTCCATCAATCCAGTCCAGTTCCTGGCTGTTATGTTTCTCACATGCGTCTCCACAGGGGGCTGATGACTGAGGCGTGGCCCCATCACCTCTGCCTTCCCCTTAGTGAATTTCTATTTATAGAAGCGCTGCTGACATGTGGCCCGTGTCAAGTAGACTTGAACTGTTTCATCTGAACACGCCCAGCATGTGTGTGGTGGGTATTATGTCATATTACACTGCCCTGACTTTTCCCGCTTTTCATAAAACTGATACCTTTATGTGATCTGCAGGAAATCAGGCCTCTTTGTCGATTGTACTCTCTCCAGGAACTACTACCAGTGTACGCTTCTTAATTGTATCTGAGCTGCATTTTAACCAGTCCCTGCGCACTCTGTCTGTCTCAGCTTACTCTGAAAGGAAAGCCAGGAGAGGATGCAGGGTTTCCGTTGCCTGTTCTCTGAGCAGCAGTGCGTTTACCGACTGTGGTCATAAGGTATCAGCTCAGCAACTGCTGTTACCATTTTGTAATGAGGCCCCCATTCTCTCCGGTGGCGTCAATAGGCTGCTATATATATTGGCAAACTAAGACACTGAGGAAGTATGGAGAAGAGGAGAAGTGAAACTGATGAAAGGAAAGTTTTATGCTCCTCTGTCTTCTGTTTCCTCTCGTTTTGTTTCCATTTTCTCTAAAACTACTAATTAAACTAACAACCTTTGGCTCTGGAAAGTTGGATTGAAGTGGGAGTGTGGAACTGGCCTATTGACAACACAAAGACAGACAGATTAGTCTTGGTTTTCAATGTAGGGGAGAAGAGACATTCATTGGTGTATGTAACTAAACACTTTCACTCAACTACTGTACTTGAGTACAAAATTGGGAATTTAAGTAGTTACTGTACATATTAAGATTTTTGAAAACAAAGCATATGATGCTATGCTATGAATCAAACTCCTAACAACATATACGAATGGGGCTGAATGATTTATTGATCAGGCGATTATTGCTGTGCAGATTAAGTGATATTTTAAAACAGATGAATAGACTTATTGGCTACTTGCTGTGATGGAAAATATTTTTTGACTTTTTCACAAAAAAAAAAATAAAAATACAGTAGCCATAAACTAAACAGAGAAGTATGATTCAATATATTACATGTTTAATCAACAAATAAGATGAAACAATAACTTGAAAAACAGATGAATGGACAAATTACGGTTTCTTATTATAACCTACGTGCTTCTGTGAAATCACATTTCTGCAACCTCCTGATTAATAAAACATTATTCTCTGTTGCTACAAAATATTTTTTCATAGAAACTGATTTAAGTGCTTGACCTGTTGCAGCATCTTGCCTTCTGTAACGTCATGTCTCTGCCAGACATGTTAGTTAACATTAACGGGTCCTTGAATGAAAAATGTAAAAGATTTGTGGAAATCTTGTGGGAGTTTTACTGGAAACTAGCAAGAAGTGGCGATAAGGAGCTGGGACAAACTCTGAAAACACACAAAGGTAACAACTTTCATGAAAAGGTAATATCATCAAGGGTGTAATGACGGATGTAACGAGAATGACACCAGGTAAATGACACAACAAAGACGAGACAGATTTTTACTGTTGGAAACGAGACTAAAATGTTTATAGTTAAAATGTGACTAAAACATTTTCATGAAAAAACTAAAAGCTAAATTTAAATCAACTGTCAAAACTATATGTCTGTGAAAGTGCCCAGTTGTAATTTATGTGTTATTCTTATCCTAAATGTAAACTGTATGTCTGAGGAGTTACGTCCTCTGGATCAGACTTCCTGTCTGTCAAATCAGTTGCGTGCAGCATCTTAAAGAAGTGCATCATTATTTGACAGGAGAAAAGAGACACACACACGTTCAGGGAGCAAGCGAGAGAGAGAGAGAGAGAGAGAGAGAGAGAGACTCGCAGATAAAGGCTGATATGTTCCCATGTCTATAAATAGTCCAGAGAGGCTGACAGTCAGGAACAAAGCACTTTACACCAACCATTCTGACAAGCAAAGGAGCACAGGGACAACAAGACCCTGTGTGTGTGTGTGTGTGTGTGTGTGTGTGTGTGTGTGTGTGTGTGTGTGTGTGTGTGTGTTTGCGTGTGTGTGTGTGTGTGCGTGTGTGTGCGTGTGTGTCTGGCAAAGTTTTACTATGTCCGCTCCCTTTCTCCACATCCCAGATGACAAGAGACACCCTCCAGAGACTCTTCCAAAACATTTAATTAGCATCTGCACTTTATCACTCTCCTCATTATTATCCCTTCACATCCTCCTACGTCCATCTCTCAGCCTCGTCTCCGCTGCTTTCCTTCTTCCATCTCTTTTTAAAAATACTTCAGCGTAAGAGCACGCAAAGCACAAATGTGCATTTTTATCACTGCAGAGTTTGTTTTCTCTGTCTCCCCTCCTTCCATCTTTTCCCCTTCACTCTTTACTCTCTGATCTTTTTATAACTCCCTTTTCCTCTCAACTCCTCACATGTCGTAATGATTCGGTCCATCTTTTTGCTTCCTCTTATTGGAGATAGGCCTGAGTTCTGCTCAACTGTGGTGTTAGAAGAATTAGTAAAGTGGCAGATATGGATGTGAGTTTGACCATACTAACACACTGCAGCTGAAGTTGTTTTGGCTTAGTAAAGCAGGACAAAATTTTTACTGCCACCCCCTCTCAACAATTTTAAGTCGCTCACTCCCTAAAGCGCAGCGGGGCTTAAACTGAGCTGAGGATAAAATGCAACTGCTCATTTCTGATAACGCTGATTACACTCAGTTGCCAGAGTCAACTCGCAATTTGGATTTCAGTACTGCCGCGGTATTTCTGTGCAGCCAAATCTCTGTTAGCATCATCTCATGTTGAAATCTGGTCCCGTCCTCACCTCCAGAACCCTTCCACTGATGTATCTGCTGCAGGTCTCACATTTCACCCCGTACTGGGCGTGGTAATCTGCCTCACAGTATGGCACTCCATCCCTGTAATATAGAACATATAAATAAAGCTGCAGTGGAACGCACAGTTTACCCTGAAAGTTCCTTTCATCAAAAACAAACACTGCAGGACATCTTTTCAATTTGTATGTCTTTTCTGAGTGAGACATGCTTTGAAACGTTGTGTTTCTCTTTATGGTTTTTTCCCCTTTTCACACTCACTTGCTGATGTATTCTCCAGTGAGGACCATGTTGCAGGTCCGACATCTGAAGCAGCTGACGTGCCACTGTTTCTCCAACGCCAGGAGGGACTGTCCCTGTTTGATCTCGGCTCCACATCCGGCACAGTCTGGAGACAGAAAAAGAGCATGCGAGAAAAAGGAGCAAGACCAAGAGATGAAGGGGTAAAGAGACGGAAAGGGGAAGGATGCAGAGACAGAAAGAGAGAAAAAGGGGAAATATAGGAGAGGTAGAAGCACAGGCAAAGAGAAATGGAGTGAGCTAAGGTGTGTTTGAACATCTTTAAACACCTACTGTGTTTCAAGTGTAGTTTTCTACCCCTTTGGCACAACCACCTCCTTAATCAATAGCCGGTCTAACGCAGGATATTGTAGAGCTGGGAGTCCTCTCAACTGTAAGCACTGTTAAACATGACTGAGAGCAGGCAGGAAGCAAATATCACTGTAATAGCCCCAGTGCTAAAACTGTTAAAATCACCCTCATATGAAACAAGTATGAATCTCTCTTTTTTTTCTCACTCACACACTGTACATTCCATTTCCCTCAGACGGACGCCCCAGCAAATGTTACTGACCACCGAAAGAAGCGCAGAGGCTGCAAATGATGCATGGTTGCAGAGTCTCAAGCTGCTGCACAAAGGTCAGCGCTCCATTTGTTTCCATTTGGAAGATGTTCGGCCCTGTCAGCCAATACAAACTGTTTCACAGTAAAAAAAAAAAAAAAACTGCAGTGTATTGAGTTGGGTTGCAGTCTAAATAAATCTTAACTGTCATTCGGTGGTGAGAGTGCTGAGTCGATGGAGCCGGGATCTCAGCTCCAGACTGTTACTGTGCACAGCTGATTTTCTACTGAGTCATGATAAAGATCCCGTTTTAGCAATCGAATGTAATGGGAATTAGATCATCAACCATTACGTAACGCAGCTTGTGGCTAGACATTTTATGTATTGGACATAAAAATTCACCATGAAGGAGAGAGGACAGAAAACTCCCTCTGCATTGTTGCTGCATTTCTGGTTGCACTCTTATCTGTGAAGATACAGCATGTGTTTTTTTTTGTCAGAAGCAAAGTATTACATCACTAAATGGAGGTGGGGCCAGATGTGGAACCTGTTTTAACCTGTAGCACTAACTTCTTGCTCTTTCTGCTTTATTCTTTAATGAACAGTTTGACTTATGGGAGAAGATGCTAATACGTTTCGTTGACGAGAGTTAGATGGGAAGCTCAACACCACTGTTGCATCTGCCCTTTAAATATGAAGCTACAGCCTGCAGCTGGTTAGCTTAGCTTAGCATAAAGACCGGAAATAATGTGAAACAGCTGGCCCAATTCAGCGAGTCTGCTTCGGAGCTAACAAAAAATCTGTTTCATGAAATATTCACACACTACCTCTCGCAAAACCACACATTTTTATACATCAGGTTTTCAGTGGATAAAACATGTACAGCATGTTAATTATTGAGCTTTAGAGGTGCTGTTTGGCAAGTTTTATTATCTTTGGACAGAGCATTCAAACATGTTGCGGTTTACGCGGCACACACCGAGCCCTTAGGACACTCCGATGCCCCGATATAAAATTTATGATGTGGAATGAGAAGTACTCATCTGTAGTCAGCTGAGCTTGGTAAGACTAGACGTCGTACGTTGCAGATTTACTACACTCAGCAAGTTATTTATTCATATTGAATAATTCCACATATATTTTTTAGTTCTCATTGAGATGGAGGTCATCCATAATAAGAAGACACGATCAATGATGATGATGATGATGAAACTTAAACTTGATTAAGGGTAGAAAGTTAAATTTCTCATGTTCATCGGTGCATAAATTATCAAACTTCAATTAATAATGTTTTCTACCACGTTATTTTAGTACCTGCTCCTAGCCTTCAAATCCGCTTAAATAATAATTATGTCCTTGGCAAATGTATTTCCACCACTTTTCCACACCGAGAAAATTAAATTTGCATTCTTAAAAATTCAGCTTGTTTCAAAAAAAAAAAAGAGAAGAGGAACAGGCTGTAACAGCCAGTGCATTACATTTAGTGCCTGCACTCTGTGTCCCGTCTCGTAGACTGCCTGCTCATAAGATGGAGTGATGAACACGTACCTGGGGAGCCGTTTGGATTTTATTCTCCTGAATGGAGCGATCTGGGGCGGACATTTATTCACTGCCTCTCTACCATCTGTTATTACTGCACAGCCAGTGAGCAGCAGCCTGCTGTCTGTGTGTCACACTCAACAAATGATTCACTATCAATCACTGTTGCTCTGTTGTGAGATAATAATTTGTAATTTTCCTGCTTTACGCTGAAAAGGAGAGGGCTGCGCTGCGCATACCTATATAATAACATAATATATTTACTTAATTATGTAAAGGAAGATGAGACCAGATGTGCAGTGAATACATCGCATCCTCTATTCTCTGCATGTTAAGTGTTGACAGTAATGAATGAATGATGTGTCTGTTTGTGTTGCATAATTCTCAGCTGGCAGATCAGCTCGACAGGTCAGACGACCGATTTGACAGACTCTCGATTAGCTAAATGAGCTAAATGGGCCTCATGGACACATCGCGTTAGCCTCAGTGCTCTGTAACGCCGGGTGGCCCTAAACAGAACGGACAGAGCGAGGCGGACGCTGGACTTACGGCTGGGCCCGTGGATCTTGATCGGTTCATTTGACTTGACGAGTGTGTGCGAGCACTGCTGGCACACGCAGTCCTTTCCACTGAACGTCACTCTGTCTCCGATGGGGAAGGGTTTACTGAGGAGGAAAAAGGAAATAGACAGAGAGAGAGAGAGAGAGAGAATTAGAAAAACGAGAAACAAGCACACAATAGGAGATAAAATGCCTGCAGCGATTCTGTGTGTTTACATTACATCCAAGTCTACACATGGAATAACAAATGGGTGCCGGCAGGAACATGACTATGTGACAGACAGGCTGAAATCAGCTTGTCAGCAGGATTATGGCCTGACATCCTCTATGAACCTGAAAATACATTTGCAAACAGTTGAGCCGACGGGTTAATGGGACGTTGATTGTTGCAGGAGCACCTGGCTGCTCTGTGATTAAAGAGCCGATAATGTGACGCTGCCACGGGCTTCTGAAGGGAAAACTGGCTCTCTCAGTGAGAATGAAAACTTATTACGGAGACTGTGTGGAGTGCATACTGATCCTAACTGCCTCTTTCTCGCTCAGTCTGCCCGCCCAGTTCGCTCCCATGTCTCACTCGCTCCCTACACAGCTGGTACCATCAGGTCACCGTTTTCCTCATCGTTTCAAAACCACGCTACTGTAAAGAAGAGTAAATATACAGGCGGACAAAAACATAATTAAATTTACACTGTTTTGTCTCTCTCTCCTCTGCTTTTCAAGGAGACAGATTGATTTCCTTATGACTGGGGAGGATGTGAGAATGAATGGAGAGCTAAAAGGCTTAGGGAAGGCTGTTTAAAAGACATAGACAGCAGTAATCCTTTTACTCCCCCGCCGAGGCCTGGAGCCGGAGCCAAGACCCAGAGGGAGGCTAGAGTCTCCAGCAGGGCTCACAGTCAGCACACAGGAGCGCAGCGCATCCTTGTACACACTTAGAGTATACAGAGGTGACCATGGATATGGGCTTATGCATTATATACAGTTCATGGCAGCTGTGGAGGCCCAAAAAGTGTGGTTTCTAAGGAGCTGGAGGTATTTTACAACTGTTTCTGTTAAATATGTGGGCGAACTGGCACATACAGTATTCTAGGTTTGCTCCTTTGTGCTTTTATATTATTCAAAAAAAGACAACATCCATACATAAAACAAAAAGGACAAACAAGTGAGCGGAACAGAAGAGCCAGCAGAGACATTTCAGCACACAAATTATTCAGCAAAGGCCCTGGTAAACACTGAAACACAAGTCAATGAAAACTGATAAAGCCTGTTATTCATTAAGGCTTATCTTTAAATTCACCATTCAGTTGGTCCCAAGGTTAACCATCTGTTCGTAAACTCAGACAGTGTTTGATGAGCTGTACTGGGCAAAAGGCTAAACACAGAAAGCGAGCGCAGTCTGATTTTGAGACGTGACGCTGGTTTTCGAGGGTTTGTGTTTATGTTCCGCTTCCAAGCATGGCAGGCTAAATCTTTTACATGTATAAGTGCCTGATCATAGCTACCGCAGTCTATAGGCCAGTCTAAGTGCACAAAATGCTGTGCTGGTGCAGAAAAGTGTGCTCGTCTGTGTTTGACCTTGTCTTTACCTGTGTGTTGCTCTCACTCCCTCAAGACACTCTTGCCTTGTCAGCCTTTCGCAGCGCTTTAAAAATTTACTGTTTACATATTTAATGCAGGTTTCTTTTTTTTCTTTTAAACTGGCCACAGAAGTAAAGCTATTTCTGGCTTTAGAAATGTGCCCTCTGGCTTTGATCTCCACCGCTTCTTGAAAAACAAAAAAGAAGTGAAACTTGCAGTCTGCCTTCATTAGAGCCGAGGCCGCCATGACAAAGAGAAAGAGGGACGATCATGAAGACATAAAGGAAGACGATGGCATGCGGATGATGATTAAGAGCAGGAAGATGATGGAGGGAATAATGAGGATGATGAAGAGGGAGAGGGGCAGTGCAGGGAGGGCAGGAGGGGAGGATGAGAAAAAAAGAGGCGGTACAAGAAAGGACTGTGAGCAATGTGACAGGGGGCAGACGGAGCAGGAAAGAGGAGATTCACCCTTCGGCTTCTCGCTGTCTCTTCCACATAAGCTGACATCACACACACAGACACATGCACGCACACGCACACACACACACACAAACACACTCACACACATGCACATGCAGACACACGCAGACATCCATGTCAGTGCCAGGACTGCTCCCCTGACTGTCTCCGGCCAGTTGGTGTCAGTTCGTTTTTTTTGCCCACGGCTGCTGGCCAATGGCCGCCTGTTTATCAGCCAATGTCAAGCAGATACACAACAACATACAAAACCACTCTCCTGGAGGGAGGGAGGGAGGGAGGGAGGGAGGAAAGATCGCTTTTATGTAAACCTTGTAACCCGACCAGGCCGACAGGCAGGGAGAGCAACATGCATGTACATGCTAAAGAAACAGAGAAATTTGACTTTTTTTTTTCTTCTTTTTTTTTAGCATGAAACATGAAAGAGAGAGAGAGAGCGAAAGGGAGAGTGAAATGATGAAATAGAAAGAGGAGCCAAACGGGATGCTGACTCACTGTTAGTTTGTTCAGGAGGTGCTTAGCATGAGCACTGATGGAGGTCAGAGGAGAGATGGCCTACTTCTACTGAATCTAACAGCGTGAAACACCAGGTCAGCTCTCTTCATGGAATCGTGTCTCGACTAACCAAAAACGACAGGCTGCTCGAGCTTCCCAATCACACTGTTCTCTAACAGGCCGCTTCCACTAATGAATCCTCACGCCTGCGCCTCCTCGCAGTACAGAGCTGATACAGAACAGTGCAGATAAAGAAGCGATGAATCATTGTGTACAGCGCATACATACTATATGTGGACTGCTACGCTTGAAGAGCAGGGCGGGCAATATGGTTAAAATCCTCTATTACAGTATATGTAATTTTATATTGCATTATCAATACCTACTGTATATCATGATGAACTAATTTAATAATTAATTTCTGGAAAATCAGTTGAGAGGCTGTTTATTGAAAAAATAAACAAAACTGAAATTTCTATTTTGGCCTGTTACTATATATTAAAGCTGCTTTAATTCATATTTTAATATTAACGATGCATTAAATGACGATGTCTAATGTGAAATGGGTTGCATGTTGTGACATCCGACTGCAGTTCCTCTCAGCTCTATAAAGCACTCTGGTGTCTTTCAGCTCTTTGCTTTGCTTTTATGAACGCAACTCTAATGTTTTGTTTGAGTCTCACGGCACTCATCAACCGTGTCTCCAGCTGCAGCTGCTCAGCTGGAGTTTGTGGAGACCAAAAGCAGAGCTAAAAGGAGAGGGAATACTGGATTTAAATTCACCATTTGGCCAGAAATGCAAATCAAAATAAATGCTATGTTTGTCTTTGCTACCTGTGTAAATAGGCAACTGTTTGCTCAAATGCTCAACATATCAAATTTATAAACTGATACTGTACCCAAATACACTGATACAAAAATAAAATAAAAATCTATTCTTACCACGAGGCAGTCCTACTTATTGATTTGTGGCAACAAATTTGTATTTGCCAGACATACAGGAAGCATATATCACAGAATAAAGGATGTAGCAATTGGATAAATTTAGATATCTCACAGCGTAGAGTTTCATACTGTATGTCATATGCCAAAGAGGAGAAAAGTTAGTGACTAGCTGGTAAACATATTGGAACATTTAGTAGCTAAAAAGAACATCTGACTTTCATTTGCTTGATTGCAAAACAGAACTCTAAATTAATGCTCATGTTGCCCTTGTGTTGTCCAACCATATGTGCTACTCTAACCTTGCACTTGGGAGATTGTGTGTCTGTTTGTTTGTGTGTGTGTGTGTGTGGATTTATACCTGCAAACACTGCAGACAAAGCACTTGGGGTGGTACGTGCGTCCCAGAGCGGAGACCACCTCTCCTGTAATGAAGCTGTCACAGCGGTCGCAGCGTGTACCATACAGACGCTGATAGTCTGCTGTGCAGATGTACTCGCCCTTCTTCTGGAAGAAGCCAGATCGTGCAAGATCACAGTTACACACTGTGGAGAGAACAGGGGGAAAGAACGTGAGAGAGTAGGATACTTCAAACAGTAAAGTACATGGAATAATCTGTGGAAAAAGAAATGCTATTTTTGGCTCTCCATTCTCAGAAAACATATCAAGGTTTTCTGTCATGTGCTCTTAAAATCAAATTCAACAACACAACACTCAGCAGTATTTTACAAGTCGTATTTTTTGTTTTCTTTATTGGGTTGTGTTTTTTTCAGTCTGAGCACCTTCCTTTTTACCTGGTTGTGTGTGCATTGGTGCTTGTTTGTGCTGTGTGTATGTGTGTCTTCACACATGGCTGCTGGGGAAGTTATTCGGCTCCAGACAGAGGTGAGCCAATTTGCTCAGATGGGAATATAATGATATAATCAGTGGAAAAGTCATTTTGTGCTAAACAATGTGAAGAAGGTGAGAAGCAACAAACTGCAAGTTCCCGGCACCATCAGAACATCGACTACAGTCTCATTGGATACCGACGGAGAAGACATTGAAATCATTTACCGTGTATGTGCAAGGTTGTGTACTTGTGTGTCTCTATATTGTATAGCCTGAGCAGACAATTTGTGCTACAGCACTTTGCCATGTAACAGAGAGTGAATTCCAGTGCGTGTAACAGTATAGCTAAGAGGCGTTTTCACGGCTCAGTGGCCAGTGCGGTTGCTAGTCTCTGGTTTCTACCCAGTCTCTGCGGTTTACCGACAGGAGGGGTCGACAGTTATTGTAACCTCCGGCTGGAAAAAATGCTGTGACCTGACACACATGGCACTGATGAAGGTCACATGCTGTGCAAAACAAATTCAGCTTTCCACACCTGTTCATGTATGAACAGTCATGGTTCTTTTAAAAGTGTTTAAAGCCACTGAGAATATCTTGAAACCAGCATCAAGAGAACGTAAACCTTCACCACCGCTGAACTTGACACGCTACTTGGACATTATAGTATTGCTACTCAGCCAGGACCAGATACCAGGAGCGACTCCAGTCTTTATGCTAGGCTAAGCTAACTGACTGCTAAATCTATTGAGTCAGTCTTTTCATCTAAAGTAGCATATTATCCAAAATCTCAAGCTATTTCATTAATACCCATTTCTTTGTCAAGATTTAATGCTACTACAGGGCAATAAAAGAAAAATATGCACCGCCAACCGCAGAAAGTGGTCCAACAGAATAATCTGCACTGAGCATACAGACTCTTGTCTTAATGATTCCTAAAAGCTTAACAGACATGTGCTCTCCTTTAGGCATGAAGAGCAGATTCTAGCTGTAAAAAACCCTCAGATCCTCCTGATAAGCCCGCAGCTCAGGTGAAACAGGAAGTCATGGAAAAGAAGAAAGATCAGTGGCTTTAAAAAAAAAAACAGCTCCTGGTAGACAGAACAGACACCCAAGATGTTAGAAGACAGCAGAGAATCAAATAATCAGACCACAGTTTGCACTACTAGGAAACACAACTCAATATTCTGCACATTCTTGTCCCTGGCAACAAAAGATAATATGTTTATTGTAACACAACTGATTTAATCAACTTTTCCTAAAATATTCCTCAAATCACTTACAGGAACAATTACCCCTGAAAACATGTTTCTGTACTGAATCCAAACCATGACCATTATCACAGCATGAAAAAATAGAAATATAATCTACATCATGTGGTTAACAATATCAGGTCTTACAATAAGGCTCTGAACACACTGCAAGTAAATGAAATGAGTAAATAAACCAGTAAACACAACAAATCATCATTCTGCTAGAGGTGGAATGAAGCGCCTCGAATAATAACTGACTCCATACTGCTCATGTTATACAGACTGCAGCTACTGCTACAGGCTATACTTGGCTCCCTATAGCCACCAGATTTCAGTGTTTGCTGGCAGGCTGAGAGTTCAAAGACACACAGACACAGACAGACACACACACACATGCACATAAACCCTTCAAAGGGCCTCATTTAATCTCAAGCTGTTTATGAGTGGAGCATATTGACTTAATGGTGTAATAAAAGATCAATGGGCCCTCACTTAAAAACAAAACAATCTCAGCTCCCACAGGAGGATGGAAACACATAAATCCATCCCTGATGAGATGGCACCGCGCATACGCAGTGATAGGATGATGAAATGGGACAGCGTGCATGGTGAGATATGATGATGGATCTTTATCATTACGACAGGTCATTGGCATCAAGGCGAGGCGGCAGAAGAGCAGAAGTAGGGAGCAATGGGAAGAAGGAGGAAAAGGGGATGGACTAAAATATCCTGTTTATAAAACTGTGTGTATGTATGTGCATGCGTGAGTGTGTGCATGTGCCAACCACATTTCCAGAGCTGCTGAACAATGGCACAGAGCTTCAGAAAGTGTCCCCGCTGCAGTTTGGACCAGACTAACTAAGGCTCTTACCAAAAACCCAAATCACAGGCTATCTGATGCCTTCATGGAAAATGGGAAATGGAGGGAAAATATTTCCACATCTACTAAGCTCTTCACCATGGAAAAAAAAATCATTGTGTATTGAAATGGTCCATAACATTAATCTAATGGAAACAATGGTTTTTAACCTTTGAAAACAAAATTGAAGTAAATTTACCGCTATCATTTTTTTCTGGTTCTCTTTTTTTGTCTTTTCCTTCTCCCTTGCTCCATCTCATCTCTCTCTCTCTCTCTCTCTCTCTCTTAAAATTACTTGCTTTTCAATCTGCTCCCAGATTGATTTTCAAATGACTGGAATCTGCTCAATTAGCCTAATGCACTGCATTAGCATACGGACGCCAAATCACAGCCCGGCTGACTGGACCTGCTCAGGCTGGATTGGATGGGCCGGCTGGATGGTTCACCTGTTCTGGCTAATCACACTGTTTTCTTCTGACTGGACGATTGGCTAGATGCAGTGCAAAGGACGTCCCCCTTCCTCAGTTGCCATAGGAGACATAAACCTTCCACAGTTGCCCTAGAGACAGCTAGGTCCCAGTATGAATGATGTGATGGTGGTGGCACATGTGGTGGTGGTCTGATTGGATTGGTGGCTGTAAATACGAAATGTTATGTGGGATGATAACTAGCAAAATAACAAAAGTCTAAGCACTACAGTGAAGTTTTCACTTAAATTAAGCTAAAACTAATATGTAATTTATATCTTGATTGTTCTCACTTTGCCAGAAATAATGTGGGAGGAACCCTATAAAAAATTTCCCAAATATCATTAAAGGCATCATCAGAAAATAACAAGTCCCTATGAAATATATGAATATGTGCTGAATATATGTGAGGTACAGTGAGTTATAGATGAGAAATAAAACAATCATTTTGTGTGGGTTTTCAGTTAATTGAAAATATAGCTTAAAAATCAAAATATGGATGAAATAAATAAAATAAAAATAAAAATATCTTAAAGTTCCACAAGTGAACACAAACCATGTATTTCCAAATTTGGTGATTTTGAATATTCCAGAGAAATGAAAGGATTAGGCTTAGCTTTATTGGTTCAGAATATTTGCTCAAAATGAATTATGCATTATGTAGGTCATGAAATGTTGACACTTTGGAGATACATGGTATTCAAAAAATAGTGATTTTTTTTATAAGTACAAATACTGATGTTGTGCTACTGAATCAGAGTGAATCATTTTCCACATAACCACAAAGTTACTTATTGCATACTTTATATTTTGTTGTGCACAAGCATAAGTGACAATTGCGGTGAATTGTATTAAACTGAATGATTACAAAGTCAATGTTAATACATTAAACTATGTGTGTCCAAACAAAAAAAAATTGTGCAAGAAAAATGCCAAAAATGAATTAAAGAATCTATGTTTGCACCTGTTCAAATGAACCTTTATGGTCCAAAGGTAAAAGCAACTTTACATTCTTCAAACCTCCCTAAAAGAGCCTCCTCTTTTTTCAGCCTACTTGCAGCCATACCCGCTACTTTTCAAGTTCTCTCATTTCAGCACTAACCACCAAGCGAAGCCTTTAAACTTTCCCTCCACATGTTGTAGTTGCCAGCGCGGTGGGTGGAGCTGGGTTAGAGCTCGGTGTCTCCGCTGCTGTGGAGACGTGGTTTAGCTTGGCTCCCAGAAGAAAGGTTTTGGTTACGGCCGCACAACCACCACCACATGATGCGGACACCCAGCCATAAAAACAGCAGCCCAATACAACTGACGCAGAACCAGACTGGTCTGTTTCACTGTCTGATGAATGGCCTTCGGGGATTTATACTGTAGCTCATGACTCATGGGAAAGTGCACGCAAATCATAGAAATGAAAAGCGTTTGCTGTTTGTATGAGAAATGTGTATTATTTTATGGAGACACATCATCAATTATCAATCATAATCAGGTTTGCAAGACTAAACTACATTAAAAGACTATCATCTATTTGCTAATTTTATGATCTTTGCCTGAATGGCACTCTAATGAGAGAAACTAAAAGATGGTGCGAGTCTCCTTTATATTGCTCTTTTTTGGCATTGCAGGAAGTTAACATCTAGAGATTATAAGTCCAGTGATTAGAGGTTAGCATGTAGGCTGGTGTCTGCAGCTGTGGTCATTAGAACTACACTGATTAGACACCCACAGGGGGTCTGCATGATTGGGTATTTATCTCCAGCCAACAGACGCAATTAAAATTCCCTTCTCAAAGTCGGCCCGGGCCGGAACCCCAAAATAGTCCTGACACCCCCGCCCCCGCCCCCTCCTCCCCTTCTCTTTCTCTGTCTTTCCGTTTCAAGACTGCTTCCAAATCTTTGTGGCTCTTAGCACAAGGTCTCCACTTTATCTCAATTTGCACCTTCTTTTCTCACTACTACAGACCATAACTCCATGCAACCTTCCCTTTCTTTCAGTCTCCCCTCCCTCCCCCAGCTCATTATGCAACTGTTAGGTCTCCATAATGTGCTATTAAGTAAACAGACATGCTTTGTACAGTACATCAAAGTAGCCCTGCAGCATATTCTAATTGTTTTAGTGCTGCTGTCAACATTATGCAAATTTTCAAGGCTTTTTTTTTTTAACTTAATAATAGAGGCAGCTACAGATATTTCAGTTAAGAGGCATGTATGTAGCAGGGCAGTGACAAGTTTCAGCAGGGGAGGTACTCACCTATTCACCCTCACATCTGCGCTACCAACGTGGGGCCCAGGCTCCTCTGCCCTCCCCCTGTCCCCCGGATCTGAGCCCCTCTGACAGGAGGAAACACTTCAAGAGTAAATAATGTGTTTTCTCAAGTTGTGCCAAATCGCAGGGTGGGAGAAGAAGTGGTCAGACAGACAGGAAGAGGAGAGAGACAAAAGTCTACAGTCCACACTAGCAGCTCTGTGAAGCTGTACTGAGGCACTCTGCTTTGAACTAAATACCAATGACAGTATGCTTACATGCTCACAATGACAATACCAACATGTTGATATTTATCATGTCGCTATTTCAGTTTTAGCATGCTATCATTTGATTATAAGCAGTAAACAAAGTAGAACTGCGACAGATCTAAATGTCTAAATTAGTTTTGCAGACACCAAATTGAAAGGTATCATCGAGTTATAACAGTTCATCCTGTGGGAACATGAATATGTTTGTCAAATTTCATGGCAATCCATCCAGTAGTTGTTGATCCATTTCACTTTGAACCAAAAATGTCAACTTGCTGGTGGTGCTAGAGGAAAACTCAGGGGATCACTAAAGTTGTTGAATTCATCCTCAGAGGAACATGAATGCCTGACCCATCGTGACAATCCATCCAACAGTTTTTAAAGACATTTTGCTCTGAACTAAAACCTCCTGGTGGTGCCATAGGAAAAGTTAAAGAATCAATAGAGTAAGTGGGATACATTGTCTGGGGACCATGAATGAAAATGAAAATTTTGTGTCAGTCCATAGAGTAGATGTCAAGTTATTTTACTGAATAATTGGAAAAACGGCAAATGTCAGGGGCTCAACAAAGTCATTAGGATTCATCCTCAGGGGAAGATGAATGTGTGTACCCAATGTCATGGCAACCCAACCTTACAGCTGTCAAGATATTTCATTCAAAACCAAAAATGTGAATGTCGTGGTTACACTAGGTGGTGTGGATCACCAAATTCAATAGAATTCATTTCTGGGGACCATGAATGTCTGTGCAAATTATGAAGAAATCCTTCCAATGGTTGTTCAGATATTTCACGCTGGACCAAAGATGTGGACTGACACTACCATCCCTAGAGCCATGCCACTATAGAATGGAAAAAAGAAAAAGAGTAACAGAAAACGGAGACGTGGTCAGAGAAAAGGGCAGAAGGGGAGGGAGCGCGAGAGCGAGAGCGAGGCAGCTAAAGGCTAAAGCAGAGAGAAATAGTGCATGAGTGACAGGGTTCCCCTAGCATTTGGCTGCAGTAGCTGATGGAGACAGATGGTTGCCCAGTGGAGTCCCCTCATACCAGCAGAACAGCCCTGCTGCTGAGGCCTTCAGCTTTTAACCCTCTGAGGGCCGATAAGAGACTCAGCTGAGGGGAAAATAGGCGTGAATGAGATCACACACACACACACAGACGACCAAACTGCTAGAGATGGGGCCTTGTAATACACAATAAAAATACTCCACAGCTCCAGCACTGTGTACAGATCTGTGGTTTAGTGTGTGCATGTGTGTGTTTGTTCAACACAGCAGGGTTTGTTGCTTAATGATCCTCTTTATCATTCAGAAATCACTCCTTCACTGAGCCAGACACTTGCACACTTAAGCGTCTCCAACTCACCATGGCATAAACACACACACACACACACACACACACACACACACACACACACACACACACACACACACACACACACAAAGACAATAGGCAGGGCATCAGCGTGTGAAAATCCCTCAGGACAGTGACGCTTGAGAGAGACAAGCGGAGGAATAATCCCTGTCATCTATCCTGGATCCTGGAGAGTTGTCGGGGAAGAGCGCCGCTGCCTGCCGCGCTCCCCTCTCTCTCCGCCGGAATCTCTCCCTAGCAACCAGGCACTGGCGTGGTGATTGGACCAGCGTACCAGTGGTTGCTATAGCTACAGGAAGCTCCCCTTCCCTGTAACCCCCACTTTTTTTCTGTGCTGTGTCTATCTTTCTGTTTCTCCTCATAACCTTTCTTTCTTTCTTTTTCTCTCTATTCTTCGTACTATTTATCTTTTCCCCTCACTTCCTCCCACTAGCTTTCTCTCTAGTCTTTCCCTTGCCTTCAGAGAGCAAAAGAGAGGCACAGTACAGTAGGTTGATGTTATTAACACCGAGGTTGAGTGATGGGGGCTAATGGCATCCAAAGGGAGGCTGGACTGACTGTATCAGGTCCGCAGAGAAAGAGACAAAGATGCTGCAATTTTACAAGAGCCCTGGTGAGAATACCAGCTAAAAATGGAGCATTAGCAGAGCAGTCAAGTATTTATCTGACCTGTCTGTGTAAATCTGCTTTTCCCTTTAGCACTGTTTTATGAGAGAGATCTGTTTTGTCTCTGAAAATAAATAACTACTGGGAGCAGCTTAGCAGTTTATGTGCGAATGTGTCTGTGTTTGCATCCGTCTCTGCTTGTATATTTGTTTCTCTGCCTCTGTGTTTTCTTTTTTGTTAGCATGTGAGCTGACTTTCACAGGAAACACATGTCTATTTTGCCCTTGATTTATGTCTGTTAGCTTTGCGCTCGTGCCACTGACAGGCCTCGCTGTTTCTGCTGGAATCTAAGAGTGCCAATTATGCCTCAGAGGCGGGGTGAATGTGGTCACTATGTCATTAGGCCAGTATGCACGAGTCAGTCCGTCTGCCGGTAATACAACACCACATCGTCCACACACTACAGCCCGCCGTTTCACTGAGAAGTGCTACGGGATCTACATAATCCACAAATACACCCCCACTGCCTTCTCTGTGTCTGGAGTTGATGCATCAAGCTGTGAGCTGGCTTCTGTCTTCAGCATTTTCCACAGACTCCTTTCTCGAGTTGATTGCGTGGCGGCTTTTTCATGCTATAATCAGCTGCTGTATAATAGGTTAAACGCACATGATTAGTGATCTGTTCCTCTGACTAATGCATGACAGAGGAATTATGATAATGTGGTATTCGCAAGGTAATGTGACTTGAGAGAGTGTGGACAGGACAGATGTATGTATTTCTACATGCTAAGTGAATGTGTGTGCTCACAGTGTCTCTGAGTGTGTCTCCATTTAGGGCTGAGTGATCACATTCTGGTCAGTGGGGCATAGTCAGCCCTTTTGAGAAAAAAGGAGACAGAAATAAAACAGAAAAAGAGGAGAAATCGGGAAAATAACTAAGATTTTATGTCATGGTTTTTCAGTGGAAATGATTGAACTGTGGCGGACACAATATCATTGGTCAAGGTCAATAACCTGGGTAAACACGCTGATCCTCTGAAAAAAAAATTGCCCCGCAAAGAACGAAATCAAATGTTGAAACACACCCCAATCACAGAGTTTATAAACATGTCTGACAGATAAGGCAATTGGCTGGTGGCAGTGGATTGTCACTCTGGTACAATGGTATAATACAGTTTAGCCATTAGCCTCCAAATCGCATGCCCTGCATGCCAATGTCATCCTGTCCCAAGATGAGAAATTGATTTCATGCTTGGGTGACTGTCATCAGGAAAAAAAGAGTGGAAAGCAAGAGAAAGAAACAGAGGGAGAGGGAGAAAAACTAAAAGAAAAGCAATAGCGAGATGGAAAAATATAGAAATTCAATCTTACGTCCTGTTATTTCATTCAGAGCTATTCAGCCTCAGAAAATATAGAGGGGGACTAATGAGAAGCACACAATAGCAACAGAGACAATATAGAGTAGATGGAGTTTATGAAGTTCAAAACAACATACAACATGTTTGTGTGTGAGGAGGGGGGTTTACACACCGAACAATAAAAGCTTTAGAAAAGTGCCGGCTGTGCAGAGGCCCATACAGGAGAGCATATTACGGGCAGGGATGTGGCAGAGCCTGGCCGCACAATAGTGCCCCACTGCCTCATGGGATGAGGAGAACTCTCTGGAAGATGAGAGGGGAGGGCTGTCTGATAGGTGTATTTAACATGATGCTCATCGCTGACAGCTTTCCATTACTTTAACGCTGCTGTGAGAGAAGTGGCTGAGAGGGAAAGGAAGAAGAGAATCAGACTGGTATTACACTCAAGTGATGATGTAATGTTTAGGCGACAAACAGTACCCCCATCCCCCCTCTTCTTCTCTTGTCTGCCGGCTTCCTGTGTTCACCCCCTGTTTTCTCCGGGGCACAGAATAGAGCCTTCCGATTGGTTAATAGCACCATAGAGATGCTGAGAATATCCACCAACCAGGGCCCGGGTGCCCCTTCACACCGTTACCACAGCAACCCCTCACAACTCACATAGTGAGCGTGCGTGCATGTATGGATGCGCACGCTCGTATGCACGAGTGCGTGTGTGTATGTGTGCACTATAAGCTTGTGTGTGACGGCTACACATAGGAAACATGTAGCAACAACCCTCCAATGAATAGCCTTCAGTGAGTTTATCTACTGTAGAAAGGCTTTATGTGCAACAACAGTGTAGTGCAGCTCATACAATAACAACCACAACTCACTCAGCTTCCTCTCCTCGCTCTGAAAACAGCTGCTGAAGACATGACTTACATAAAAACCCAGCTTTGAAAGATTGCCCAGGATGACTGAGTCCTTTGAAGCATTAACTATAAAAAGTTTTTCTTTAAAGTGTATATGGGCCTACATGTGTTAAGATGCTCAATTAAATGAAATGAAGCTGGTATAAAGACATAAGTAACAGTATCACTCAGTCTAATGAAAAACAAATTGAAAGAATACATCTTAAAAATTGTTTTTTTTTGCCTCCTCTGTATTGAACTGAAATTATTTAAATAAATATAGTTTGATGCAAAAGGGAAGTTTCTAGCATTATGATACTATATATATTACAATTTAAATATTAAATATTGGATCCTTAATTTCCCGGGAAAAGGCAGGAGTGCATTTGAAGGAGCCTTGAAATGGGACAGCCTTGTCGCCTAGCTGTAACACAATCAGTCTTCAAGCCTTCGAAGGATGCAGCCCCTGAATTGAGACGAACCCACAGTGTACTTACATCAGAGAACCATAAAATGCTTTGGCCTTCAATTATACAACTCTGCCAGTGTGACATCATGTCAACATAATTCAGTTGAGCCCATGAGAGATGATGATGAGTGATGAACAAAGTGGAGGAAAGATTTATCTAAAACTATGTTAGATAAGTTCCTCATTATGCAATAAATGCCTGTGATTAGATAACTGTTGAGTACACATTTCCTCTTAATTTTGCTTAATGTTGCTTTTTTTCAGAGTCATCTGCAAATGACTGAAGAGTAACCCATGACTGACTGTCTTTGCTTCAGAAATAGCACTATTAACATAAAACTGAGAACACTTGCTCCAGGCCGTACAGCAGCATGACAAATAACATTTGTCGGTTCTTTGATTTCTAATTTGCATATGCACAGATACTCGACTGACATAAGCCCCTTTCAGACCTGCACTTAACTCTGCAAATGTCTGCAATTTTACATGTCAGCTCGCTGCCTGAAAAGGACCCTTTTTCCAGACAACTTTTTCCTGCGGTCTTGCTCAGCCAAATAAAAAAGAGCATCCTATTCATCAGATCATCAGCTTCCTAAATTTGACTCTTTTATTGATACAGCTTGCACCATGAAACTCCAGCAAAACGTTTTGCCCACAAATGAGAGCTAAACAGAGCAAAAATTTAATGTAAAAATATATTTTTTTGCCGACTTCCTAACAACCTATATTTGATCTATATTCGCAAAGTAAGACTTTCACTAGTTTCTTGGCTGGACATGTATTTCCCACCACCTCGAAATATTTAATCAGATATATAAACCCAGAAATCTCACAAATACTGTACATCCCACACTATTCCTGCTGTAAGGGGATGTGCAATTATGTCAGCGCTGTATGTGCTGTAGGTCACCAGTGCGCACCTGTAGCTCTGCAAAGCTGGTTAAGACAGTCTCATTAGACCACAGCATACAACGAGAGAAAATCCCCTCCAAGTTGGCAGCGCAATAACAAGCTACTTTAGCAGGAGCCTAAGCCCCCTGCAAGGCACCTCTGATCCGTTCCAATCCTCACTGTGGGCTAATAGTAGCACTCAGCATGTACACCGGGAGGTAGATGAATGAGCGAATACAGAGTATATCTGTCAATGTGTGCATGTGGGAGTGTGTGTAGGAAGGGTAAGGATGTGACCATGATAGATGTCTAGTTTCTGCTCTACCACTGGAATCTGAGTCCCACTTATATAACTTTAACAACATTTATGAGCAGGGCCATCCAGGCCCAGGGACTTTGCAAGACAACACCTGTTTGTCTGATCACTTCAGCCATTTGTCTGCTCTAGTGCTTGCTGTGTTGTGTTGTTCCGGATCAAGTTCCCATTTCTTACCGGTGCAGGTGAAACACTTGACGTGAAAGTGGGTGTCTTGTACTCGTACCACCTCTCCTTTGCAGACTTCACGACATCGCTGGCACCGGATTGGTCCAGAGCTCCGCTCACCACCCATCGAGCCTGTGTGATAAGACAAAAAGACACATTTAAAATTCTATTTCAATGTTCAATTTAAGCAGACTTTCATGCATTTGAAGAGTGATTGCTCCAAAAGGTGTCTCCTCCATGGCCCAACCTATCCCAAGATTCATTGCCAGCAGTAATGAAAATAATATAACAGCAAACTGAGGATTACACTTTTAAATGTTTTAAATGTCTTGCACAATACATATTCAGTGTATAATGAGAACAATGGAAGATGTACTACAAGAAATTCTTTGTAATTTGGAAAACAATAGGTCCTTGATTTCAGAGAGTGGTAGACAAAAACAGGCTTCTCAATTCTTGCCACAAACCATCTGAAATGACAACTGCTATATCAGACACAACAATCAAGCTAATTAAGCTTTACATTAGCTTTACTGTTTGGTTGAAACTGGTTATAAATGCTCTCTCCAGCTTACTTGTAGTTGACTTGTTTGTCTTAAACATGTACTTGATAATTATGTAAATTATGAGGAGTTTTTTTTTGCTTACTTTTATTGACATAACCTATAACTTGAAAAAAATATTATAGTTTGAAAAGTCCCTGGCCTAGAAAGTGTTACTTACCCATTTTATATTTTTGGTTTTGGAAAGGGTTACAAATAAATAACAACATGGAGAAACCCAAAGCTCGACAGGCCTGTTATGCCTAGTTAAAGTTGTCAGCTATGATTGGACAATTGTTCGTAGGAGCGATTTAGCAAACGGTAAATTATGTAACTTTCTTTAACACAAATAGTTTTACCTCCCAGTTATTGGTATACAATAAAAACATAATTGGCCAATCATGTAGTCTTAAATCTTATATTGTATTACCTAATAATTAAGTTATATCGGCACTGTCGATCACACACATGCAAAGCTGACAAACCACCATTTTTCAGTAGCACAGAAAGGAGAGCGTTTCCAACCACAGCAAACACAATGGAAATAACAAAACATCGTATTGATTATAAATTAGAACAGATTTCATCATCATGACGTTCATATTCCAACATTTCTCCATTGTTGGCAGCAATGCACTCCTGTAACTGGGGCCCTGTGCACACTATAGACTGTGTGCAGTTCGCACAATAAGATCAGAGTGTTGCTCTGTCAACACTTGTTCTGAAGCTGTGAGGTCTGACACCTATGTAAGATGGGTAAGCTCCAGGCTTTCTCTCCCAGTATCTCTATTTTTCACACACTCATATGGGCTGACACAAATACACACATACACAAGCACACTGCCGCATGAGGTTAGAAAGTGGCTGGATCCTCTTACCTTATTATGCATTACCCTACATGTCAGACTCCTGCAAGCCTGATAGCTATATTTCACATTGTCAGGAAGGCAAGTTCTCACTTACAGCCTTAGCAGTAATGGGATAAATGCTATCACAAGCAAAAAGGTCAAAATGATAGATTAATTTGATCTTAAATGAGTGGGGGAAATTAATTTATCTAAGACCTCTTAGCTTATTAGAGGCTCTTTAAAGGTCCATCTTCATCCTTAAGGCAGTAAACAGATTCTCTTGCATACACAAGCAGAGACAACCAGCCTCCCAATACTCTGGGAGTCTGTGCCAGAACAGCTGGGTTCACTGTCTCTTATTTAGCTCCCATCTTCTTTAAGGAGCATCTGAGTGGTCCTACACTCGGTGGAAGGGGTATAATGGCAGAGCAACCAGCTTCATCCAGCTACTGATTCCATTTCACTGGATGAATCTCGAAGGACTCTCAGCACTTAAAAAAGTCTAACAGCCTTGCATGCCTCACAGCCTGAGCTCCCTTTGCATGCTCCGAGCTTGACAGCAGTATATGCGTGGGGCAGGCTGAGCGTGAGGACATACATCCATGGGTGCAAGAGAAAATGTATGCATGAGTGTAGTTGTTTACTTTTCTGTACAAGACAGAACTGTGGGCAATGGAAAATATGCAAGCATGATTTATTCCCACTCCCAGTCTCCCACACTCTCTGTTAGTTCATTGTTTCCCCCACAATGCTGGCAGCACCACTGGGACCGAATACCCTGCCTGATAAGTGCCCAGCCACTGGTTCAAATAATGACACTCCCTTGAAAATGTGTTTGTGAGACCAGGCAAAAGGAAGGCAGTCTTGTGGTAAAACCAAATTGGAGCAACACTGATCCCATCAGGTGTGAATGAGAGATAATGGGAACTAATGGCAGTACATAAAACAGTGCCAACACCTACTGGAAACACACAGGACATGTATTTATAATGCTGACCTTCTGAAAGTGGGCCAAAACAAACCTCTGGCATAGTATAACATCCTCTGCTCTCACAGCCCAGCCAGGCAAAGTTGTATAAAGGGAATAACATACATCAAAACTGAGCAAAGTGCTGAAAGAAAATTATCAGCACATACTGAAATTATACAGGAATGCAGAGGCGCGGTAAAGAGCAAGCATTCTTGGTATTTTTCAACAAGTGTGTGTGAATTAATGAGATGCTTATGTAACTTGTTGAATGTTGATGACAAAAAGCCACACCTCAGCAGAGAGTCCAGGTACACAATCAGCTCAGAGGCTGTGGAATTACGTAACTCTATCTAATTGTGTCAGTGCGGCCATTCTCATTGAACGCAGCCAAGCTCTCCCCATCTAAACCCATTAAAGAGCTCTCAAACAACCCTCCGTCCTCTCCCATGCTGAGGTGTTGAGTCATTCTTCTAATGATAGCCACCCAACTGCAGGTGTAATCCACTGACTCCGAATCAGCGGCAAGTGCCCTGGGAGAATACAGCCTCCGGCAGACAGGTGATAAGAACAGGGCCAGGGTCAGAGAGCCCGACAGCATCCCCAGGGACTGAGAGGCTGCTGCTATTTCTGCCCCTGACCTGACAGCCCCAGGGAAAAACATGCTGGGAACTGAGTCACAGGGGATGCTGGGAGATTGGTGGTGACGAGGGAGACGAGTGAAGAGCAGGGCAAAGAATCAAAGAGAAGCAAATACAAAGACCGTGTAGACGAATTATTAAAAGGAAAAATATGTTGCTTTGCAAGTCTGCTTTCCAAAGCTTTGTGTAGCTTTTACTCACATGCTCACTCCTCATCAGTTATATTATTTCACTGTATGAATTTTGGACACAGGGACAACTTTGGATCAGCATCTGTCATGCAGACAGACCACAGGCCTAAGCCAGGTTTAAAACAAGTCTACTTCAACTCAGTCACAGTATCTAAGCCACCTATTTGGTTGGGATAAATAACTTAAATTTTCATAAGCTAATAACAACAATCCAAAGCAAAGTAATTCTGCCTGGAATGGCTTCTTATTAACAGGTGGATTACAAATGGTTTATTATGATGTAAAAATGGATGTAAAAACTCTACTCCTTTTAGCAATAGTGCAGTGGTTCTTGGTAAGCAAACAGTTTCATGTACAAACACACAAGCTGTACACATCTCAGTCACGACTGCTAGCACACATTATTCTGTGCTAAAAGAAAGTTGGTAGCAATACCTCAGTAGAAAACCACTGAGGGATTTCTGTTGAGTTTTTTAAATTCAAGATTAATCCAATTATAAAACGCTGACATTTTTAGATGATGACAGACATTTCTAATGAGCCCAGTCTCCTAGAAATTACGTTCATAAACTGTTTGAATATAATGTTTGAATTACTTTTTGTTTGTTTTTTTTTTGTTTTATGAATGAATAAATGAATTTATTGAGGGCAGCAAAGTCATCAGCAGGTGGTTGGGATGAATGGATGACGTACAAGGCACACAAGTCTGCGGTCAGGATTAGGCAACAAAGCCACTTCGGTTAAAGTCAGCGAGAGATCATGGTTCGGGTTAAATGTAAATAAACACTTTGTGTCTGAAGTCACTGTGAACTTTTTTCTGTATTAAAGCAGACCACGATCTTTCCCTACATTTCATGTGTTGTGTAATCATTATTATGTAATCATGTGTTGTTTCATTAAGAACTGCACAATTACCTCATCCACCCAGAGTCCATGCCATTTTCAGAGATTTAGCTTTGTCTACACAGCCCGCAAAGTGAAAGTAGCATGTTAGAGCAGCAGCAATAGCATCCCCAGTTCTCCATTTGTGTCTGCACAGGATGCGTTCACTGACAGTACTGCTGTTTTGGCAGTGTTCAGAGCCCAATCACCATTGCTGTACGCATAAAATGGACTAAAGAAGACTTAATTATGGCTGTGTGTGTAAGGTACAAGTACACAAGCAGATTGTGTAGACCGCTCCATTGATTAAAATAGAAACGCATTTGATCTGTTAGATGTGCGAGATGGACATCTAAAACAACAAAAACAACCTCCTGTGTAGACAAGCCTTGAGGTTTATCGCCTCCGGTAACTAAGAGAGATGCGATAAGCAGTAAACCCAAACATACGCTTCACAGCATCCCCTCTGAGGGGGTCTATTGGGCTAAGACAAACATGTTTTTTTTTTTTTTTTTAGGTGAACATACACTTAATATGAGCTCATTGAAAATTAGTCACATGCTAGCAAGCAGCATAAAACAGCAAAGTATGAAATCTGGTATACTGTCTATTTTCACAACATGTCTTCCTTGTCTGTGATCTAACACAGCCAGTGATCAGGTCACTCCCCGCCTTCCCCCATTCCCTCTCTTTATCTCCCTTCGTCTCTGTCAGGACCTTGGGCAGGAGCATTCATCAGAGCGATGGTAGTGTCCAGCGGTATCACAAACATACTGTCACTCTACAGAGAGAGAGAAGGGTCAGACTGCTACTGACAGTCTGAATGATCGCTCAATCCTACCAGAAGCCAAGGTCACGGAGAGAGCAACCTAGAGGACACGCCGAACAATGTAACTGCAATGGTTTATCTATGAGCTGAATGAGTTTACAGATTAAACGGCAACCGAATGTTATTTCCATGCAGTCTCCAAATTTTCTTTTCCATTAGGGTTGTGCAAAAATCCAACTGGACACCAGTTTAGTAACCACAATAACTGTAGCTGTAACTGATTTTATGCTGGCCTGTAAATACATACCAGTTATACATGGCTACATGAATATTCATCTGTGCATCCCAGCATCTGTGTTTGCATCTGTGCATCTTTGTCTCCTACCTTTGTTCTCTGTGTTATTGAACTAAAGCATCTGGCAGGAGGAGTGATAAATGGTGCTTGGCTCTGGTTTGGATTGTTCACCAGATGAGGCGGAAGAGCAGGAATCATATATGATGCAGCTCCCCTCCCTGTCTACCCTCACTGCAGCTGATACTTCCCATAAAACAAGAAAAGCACAATTTACATGGAACCGGTGCAGCAAATATACATAATTTAATCTAGTGCTAAGTCCTGTGTATTAATATATTTAGTTATTTTTTCCCATCTCACGCATGTTAGTCAGTGGGTCATTGGATCATGCTGACTATTCATACACTTTGGCCCTGACCAAGATGTTGTATCTTGATACTATACTGGCCGGATTTAAAATGAATATTCATGGCTCCCTGAGGGACCATTTCTTTTGATTTTGTGGACTCCCTGACATTTTGTCCAGCAGCATCATAAAATTATAATATTACCTTGATGAAGACTTTGGTCTGTGACAAGGCATCAGGAAAACTAAAGGCTGGATTTCCATGAACTTTCTATTTGTATATCTATTGTCAAGAGAATTGTTGCGCTCTTGGTGACCCGAAACACTTTCTTTTGTCGCCAACAGGTCAGCGTAATCTTTTAAAGAATTATCAAAACAATTTCAGTGAGTCACTGATGCTAAAGCTCACGCTGGTGCAGACTAAATCAAGTTTAAAGGAAATCAGATTGTTTCAAGACCTTTCTTGAACAAACTGCCAGTTCTTGGAAGTAGATCAATCAGTTTGATTCAACTGTGCTTTATCAGCTAATCTGCTAATATCAGCATCATTATGTTAACATGCTGATATTTTGCAGGTAAGGTTTACCATGTTTACTATTTTAGCTTAGTGTGCTAACATTTGCTAATTAGCTCTAAACACAAAGTAGTACAGCTCAGGCTGATGGGATTAGTTTTGCAGGTAATTGGTCATTAGCCAGCATTGGACAAATTACATTTTGACCTCAGTGTGACACTTAATGAAAAGTCAGGGAGTCACTAAAGTCATTGGGTTATATTGTCTTGGAACCACTAATGTCTATAAGTCAATCCACCTGGGTAGATTATGAGATATTTTACTGGATAGATGGAAACTTTGATGAAATGGTGGTGCTATGATGAAAAGTCAGGGGACCACCAAACTCATAAGGACTCATCCTCTTGGGACCATCATTATTTGCGGCAGATTTTATTGCAATCCATCCACCCGATGTTCAGATATTTCAGTGTGGTGGACCGACTGGCCAACAAACCAACACCGCTATCCACGGAGCAAAACTGCTAGTGTGGCTAAATAGACTTAACATGAGACTAAATATCTTAGCAAAATGGACAATACTTCAATAGAAGCATGGCAACTATATTTATTGTCGATTTCCATACTTAATATGCATTCAAACAAAATGTATTAATCATTAGATTGCCTGTGACGCACAATGTCTTTTTAAAGTTAAGACAGCCACATGGGAATATTATGTGAAAGAACATTTACAGTCCCAAGTTGCAGCACTGAATTTCTCCATGACTTGAGAACTCTGTGCTGCAGAGAGAAGGAGAGAGGTGTCAGTGCTGCCTGTGATGTATGGCTCTGCAGTTCCCTTCAAGTCCCTGAGCTCAATGATCAGTATATTGATCAACATGTGTTTTATCGCTCCCCTGAAACACACATACTGTATGTACGCTGTGTCTCAGAAATGCTCCGATTTATCAGTCAGGCCAAAATTTGCAAAACTGTGTCTTTACTCTTATTTCTCAGTGAGTGAATATCTGAGTATGATAAACCAAGGTCCTTTCCACCAGAAACTAACCTTCTACACCCCCAGTCCTGTCTTGTCTGCAAGCCAGGCAGAAAATAAGAGTCTGACCAGACACACACACACACACACACACACACAAAACCCAGTGAACAGGAGAGATAGAAGGCCCAGAAGATGAAGACAGACAGTCAGAGCTGTGTGTAATTACGCTGTGTGTGTCGATGGCCTCTGGGCTAACACACCCAATGCAGCGGAAAACACTGCACACACTACAGCCTAACAGGCCCATTCGTGTCCAAACCTTGAGAGCGTTGAGAGCGGAGGGGAACATATGTTTGACTGACTGGAGGGAGAGGAGAGGAGATGTTCTTTCCTCAGCTGTGTTTTTATGCCTAAAGCCAGTGTACAGACACATGTCACACCACCATCTGCCTGCTGTGACACACACACACACACACACACACACACACACACACACACACACACACACACGGTTAAATGCAAACCACAGGTTGATGTGTTGTTGATGTGTGTGTTTGTGTGGATTCCTGTTTGAGCACATGCTTTTCAATCACAAAAAGGCTTGTGACAGCTCTCCACATGCTGGCCACATGTGCTCCTCCCCCTCTGCGTGTCAGCTGAGAAAAGCATTTTGAAGCTTAACAAAAGAATTCTACATATTTTCTCAGGGATCCAGGAGCTGCGACACCACTCCCGGCACGCACGGCACGAGAACTGCCCGTCAGGCAAGGCTCGGTACCAGTGGGTTAAGAGCAGTGGATGAATAATGTAGTGCCACACAATGACAGGCTGGATTATGAATGATGCAGTAATACCCGGTTCACTCCTGTAGACACGGAGGACAGAGGAGGGAGGACAGGAAGTGCCTGACACCGTCAGCACCTGGCGCACATTAACTTCAACTGGCATTACTGACAGCTAAGGGACCAGGGGGGTGTGGTGGGTGGGGTGCAAGATCTAAGAATACTTAGATCGTGCAAGATCTAAATCTGCCTCATCAACCATTGATAACTTGTAAACACAACAAAGTGGAGGCGAGAATATAAACTCACATATACACACACACACACACACAGCTGACCCAGCCAGCCCTAGAGGGAAAGTCCTGATTCAGCTGACAGAGGATCAGGATCACAGTCAGCTGATACAAGGTCAGCTTAGCATCACTGCAGCCCCCCCCCCCCCCCCAGGCCGGTCTAGGATAAGTATGACAGGAGCCTTCAGGCTGTCAGAGTTATTCGTCATGTGCTGCATCACACATAATGAAACTCCATGAGACCAACAGCGGACAGGTCAGAAACCTCCAGCTGAAGGCTTTCCCGACCCTGCATGTGTTGGAGGACAGGTGGACTTTTATGAAGAGGCAACAGCTGAAAGCCTAGGCGGTCTCCCCAAGAGAGGTCAAATGCACTATAGGCTACTACTGGTGTTGAGGAGGACAAGGAAGGAGAGGAGAAGATGAAGGAGAAGTGATGGAGGGGAGAAGCAGACATTGGGAGGGTCCAAGCAACAGCTGTTATGTAGATGAAGAATCCCAAAAATGCTTCTCTTATCTGAACTCTGGGCAAATGCTACTTTGACCTCCAGATATACTTAGCTCTCCTATCCTCTCTAAACCTGCTCCAAGTCTATTATACAGGTTTGGCACATATCAGCCTGTTTGTGGGGGCATTTCTCACATCAGCCCCACATATTTGTTTTTGGATAAACAGGAAAAAAAATTAAAAGACTGTGAAATGTAATATTCCTGTATAGGTGAAGGAAGATTGTTGACTTAAACGTTTGTTTTAAAATGTTTATTACCTGTAACCTCTTCTAGCAGATACGATATAGGCTTCTATTGTTCTATAGTAGTTCTCTCTGCTCTCATCTATAGGTATTGTCCTTGCGCTTCAAGTGAAGAGATAAAGCGCGCAAGAATGGACTTACCACTGGAACTCATGATGCCCAATGTGTTCTTATCTGAAACAACGCGGCTCCGTCGAAAATAATCCCATAAAGCAAGAGCAGATCTTCACGGAGCACTTTGCTCCCTGCAAATTGTGCAACTATAAAGAAATATCCACTAAACGTAAAGGATGCTCCACACTCTCCGTAACACAGCTTCCAGTCAATTTGTGAGAAGGTGCACACTGGCAGTAAGAGGGGGTTAAAAAAAAATATAGAAGAAAAGAAAAATGAGCGAGGATATTTCCACTGATGATAAAAATCCAAATAAAGCTGCTGTTGTTGCTGTGTGGGAGTGTCGGCTGTGTTTCGTTCCGAGAAACAGACGCCGGTTACAACACAATGCTGCTCAGTCCGATTCCACCTTCACATTTTCGCTCCCGGCTCATTGCAGCTCCGCCGCGCTCTCCCTGGCGGTGTGCTGCTGCTGTCACCGCGCGCCTCTCACACACTGTCCACACACTCACAGGAAACACTGTGTCCTCCGCTTTCAAAATAAAATGAGCGAAGTCTGCCCTGAAATACCAACACCTTAATCTAAATCACAGTTTTAGGTATGCTTGCCACAGATCCCCAATTTGTAGCCCTACATTATTTTGTAAGGGCAAAAAATAAATTTAAGGGTTGCATTACTTTTCCTTAATTTACACATTCATTCGAAATATTGTTATTATGGTGAGCCCAATATAGTACAGGAGTCGTCAAAACACCAAAACTAAACCCCTTGAAAACACCTTATTTACAAAATCTCTTAAATTATAAAAATCTTAAGTAGATTTTAAGCATTAGCCTAAATTTTTCACCTTACACATTAACTTGAAACATATGGTCATCCATTCAATATTAATTTATAAAAAGGTTTAGCACCTAGGCTTTACTAGAACCTGTCTCACAGCACACTTGCACTTGTCATGAAATATGTCCTCACATAAAAGTGAAACCAGCCTATTTGATGTCAATTGGATCAGGAAGCCAAGCAACTATATAAAAAAAATATGATTTTATTGTAAAAGCAAAGTTGCCTTATTTCCTGTATTGCTGTGGTTGTCTATGGATGACTTGACTACTCTCTCTTTTTATCCTGGGTTAGCGACGTCACTCTGGGCTGCTGTGGAGGCTTTGGGGACACTGTGGCCTACATCACACTGCAAAAAGTGTTAAGTGCTCAAAAGTCATTAGTCTTAGTCTTTAATTCACTTTTCACACGAGGTGAGGCCTCACCTTGTCTGAAGCATTTTAAATGAATTTAAGAATTAGTCAAACCAGCGTCATTTGATGCTGGACAGAACAATACGGGTGACAGGAGCAAAAAAAAAAAACAATCAAAAAAAAAAAACAATCAAAAAACAAAAACAACAAAGAGTAGGACACTTGAAACAAATTGAGAGAATCTGGAGAAGCCCTCTCAGGCGACTTGTTGGTGTTTTCGCAGGGCTGGGCTTGTTGCTAAAACTGTTATGACACCGCCCTCTTCTGGAAAATCCGCGTAAGCAAATTAGTTAATTGGATTATTTCCGGTGGAGCTGCTGACGGACAGGCCCCACAGTGTCTGATTGTGGCGTCACAGACACACGTCGACTGTATGATAAACAGCAGACTTGTCGTGCTTTCAAGGATCAGCCTTGTGTTTGCATCGAATCGGCTCAGTGCGGAAAGATCTCCATCTAATGGTCAAACAACCAGGCCCATGTTTCCCCAGGCAGTCTCAGCCAGTTGTCAATTCAAATCACGTTTAAAAACAACTGAAGTTGATCTAATGCAACTGAAAGTCAATGACCTGACAAATGACAAGACTTAAAGACTGAAGAGAAAATGAGAGAGAACCTGGAAACAGAAAAATAAATATTAAAAGGAAGACGAGGAGCAAAAATAAGCATTTGGAAAATGATGTGACAGAAAAAACATAAACACATACAAAACATAAAGACAACATTGTGTAATTTTTGTAAGTATAAACTTATGTATTTATTTACAATGTATATAAATATTAAGATAATGATAAGCACTTTTGTAGCCTGTATCCAATGCCTGCCACAACGTTACTGTAAGCTGCAAATCAAATTTAAAAAAAGAAGAGAATTTGCACTTAATGTGTATGTGTGCTGATTTATTAAGCTGTATGTGTGTGCTGTTTTTATTAAACTAACCCAATGCCTTGCCCCATGTCCTGAGGAAGCCCTGGTTCTGAAGCTTGGAGGAAGCTGGACAATGGCGGGATGTGAGAGGCGCCTCACTCTCTCCTTCTCTCTCTCTCTTTCTCCCTCTCTCTCTCTCTCTCTGCTGCCATTCACAGTCTCACCTCCTCGGTTCTGGAGCTCAGTGCTTGTACAAGATGTTCTCTCTGTGTTCTTTAATCTGCTTTACTCCCTCACACAGTTTTGTGCTCCATTTTAACAGGCAGCTTTGTTAAACTGTGGAGTGGATTTTGCATTGAAAAAGACACTGATTGCATTTGATAAAAGCTGATTTATAAATCCCTTCATCATGGGGTGTCAGACAGGAATAGTGTTTATCCAAGAACATCAAGTCGCCACTCTCTCACCTATTCCCTGTCCAGTTAACAAAGTATGGGAGAAGAATCTTCAGCTTAAGGTTGCTTATAATATGATTTGTGTTTTTTCAACAACAACTGATAATGTCACTTAAATGAAAAATTCCTGCTGGATGTTTGCGAAGGTGTGCTTACTGACGGTGCCCCAGTCAAAGCTGATTATGATCAGTATGGATAATGATTGACTGAAAAACTATCTTCATCAGGGTGTGTTTATGCGTGTGTGTGTGTGTGTGTGTGTGTGTGTGTGTGACGGTATATAGGTGGGTGCCCTGTGGGCCTGACGTGTGCCGGGTGCTGATTGTGCTCCTGTGTCAATCCTGTGTTATGCTTTTGTCCTCCAAACTGATGGGGCAGAAAAACAGGAAGCTGGCCTTCCTGTGAACTGAAGCCAGTGGGGCAAGAGGCCGTCAGTGTTGTCACTGTCCGCAAAGGCGCCAGTGCCCCCTAATCGACAACGAAGGCAAACATCCCCTGATAAGTGTTATTACTGGAATAAACTCGCACACTCTTGACATCACTCTTCTCCTTCCAATGGAAACTGTTGTGTTCAGCACACCAGGCGGCAGAAAACAGCAACACTGAGCACAAACTGTGTCTTTTGGGAATAGCTGAACACATGACATGATCATGTTTTGTTGCAGGCACCGATGTGTTGCCGCACTGTGCTGCCTGATCATCCTCTCAGTGTTTTTCAATTGGTGGTAATGTGTCTTTTGTTTGTCAATCACACTCAGGCCATGTGTCCACTATCAGTAGCACTGATCAGCAATATGCTGCATTCTTCGCTAACCCTCTCAATCCTTGCCCTTTGTCCAAAGACATGGCCTGGGGAAAGTATACACACACACACACACACACACACACACACACACACACACACACACACACACACACACACACACACCCTGTAATGCTACGCTGCTATCTCCCCCCATCCCTGTCTATTTGTAATTTGTTGCCATTTAATACACCCACATTCCCCCTCCGCCTCACACAAACATACATGCGCGCGCACACAGACACACACTTTTGCAAACAGAGCAGAATAAATGGTCTGTGTCCTGCAGCCTTGCATAGCCAATTGCACGATCACATGTTCAGTGCAGGGCTGATATTCTGTGTTCAGGGTGACTTTGTCATGGTGCACTGGGGGCTGGGGATACACAATCAGTTCCAGAGTTTATATTTAACTAAGCAGGCAAAAAAAAAAAAAAAAACAACAACACAAGAAACCAAAGCACTGCTGGTCTGGGGATTATTATCTCCCCTCACACAGATAGGGATGGACATGACCCAGAAAGTGAAAGAGTGTCAAAGATGAAAACAGGTCACTGCTCTATCCCTTGGTTTTGTGCTGTCACGTTACACACAAGGGTAAATACTTCACATTTCCAGGCCCTCAGTGTGCTGTTTCTTCATTGGAATGCAGGTTCTGTGTGTGTGTGTGTGTGTTTGTGTGTAACCCGATAGGCAGGACACTACACCTGTGGAATGAAGACGAGCGATTTCTCAGGTATGGACCGAACAATTGTATAAACCAGCTGATTGCGACTTTAATCTCCTGTCCTCTTCCGATTGCGGGTGTGTCAAACCAAACTGGTGTGACTGGTGTTGTAGAATGAGGAACTGCACTGTTATTATTGTGCTTTTACAACTCTAAATGGGGAGAGGTGTCACATAATTGCCTCGGTTTAATAGCTCAAGAAAGATTAAAGCGTAATTATAACCTGACCTCTTCCACTGCTTCAGTCCTGTTGTAGACTCATATGTTTCCAAATTTTGACAGGGGAGGAGGAGGAGTGTGTGTATGTGTGTGCGTGCGTGTGCGTGGGGATAGGGGTGAGTGAGAAGAAGAGAGAGAGAGAGAGAGAGAGGGAGTGAAGGGGGAGGCTGTACCCTCGTCCCAAAGAAATGATGGGAGGAGTTAACAGCAAAGAAAACTTCCTCAGTCAGTGACATGCCGCCTGGGATAGCCTGTGTAGCGCTCAAACGCACGCACAAACACACACACACACACACACACACTCTTTCACTCATTGACTTACACTTTTTTTTTCTGTTTTTCCTCTCGTGCTTTTTTGGGGGGTTGACAGCGGAGAACGGCAGCAGGTTTCAGCAGCTGTCATGAGATGCATTTCACCAGTTAAACGGTGAAACAGAACACACACACAAACACACACACATGACCACATACACAGAGATACAGAGATACACACATTCTGCCACGCACTTGAGGAAAGACTTGCGAAGGGAGAGCTGGCGTCAACACAGAGGTAAGAGATGTTTGTTTTTTTCTTTACTTTTAGTGCGTGATTTTCACTGCGTCATGAACTTTCTTCTATTTAGCACGTTCACCACAGCTGTACTTTGTACTTAGCCACATAACCATAAAGTTGATGTCAGTCAGCAGGTTATAGCATGGAATGCAAAGCTTTAAATGGGCAGTGATTGTCATGAATTCATTGCACTTCCTTCACAAGTGGCTTGATTATTTGTGTAAAGTCTCCTGAAGGGCAGAAAAGCAGACTTGTGCATGACCATCTAAAGTCTTCTCATGTCTCTACTCTATTTCTAATGAATGAAAGAATGTTAGAGTGTGGGAATAAAACTGATCTGTCTACAAAGCCTGATGAATTTGTAATCGTGGTGCCACAATGTGTGTTTCAGTGTTGTACAAATGCCACAATGCAACAGTGTAGGAATCTCCCTGCAGGGAGCTTTGCCTGAGACACACAGGCATGTGAGTGAGCTAACAGGGGGTTAGTCTAAACTTAGAGTCCCACACCCCCGTCTCACATTACTCTCCACTAACTCCTCTGCCACATATTCCAAATCTACTAACCCATAATGTACACACACACACACACATACACACACATACACACACACATACAGTCACAAACACCTCAAATCACCCCATGCGTGGCATGTATTTGAACACAGCCAGACACTGCTGACACCACATGTTTCTTATTAGAGTTAAAATGTTATTGTCATGGACAGCCGAGTGTCACAATTCCAGCGCAGGCTTTTGCTGTGGTTTCAGACTGTGCGGAGGCTATAAGGCCGTTTATGGTATGCGGTCACTGGGGCTCGTCAAACCCCTATCGCACTGTGTTTGTGGATTAACATGTCTGTAAACATATGTATTGTTTATGCGAGACTTCACCCGAGCAGTGGTGCTGGAGAGGAAGGGTTTTACGCTCCAGCTGCACTGAAACAATAGCTGGAGCCACAGGTGTTCAGTAAATGGGGCACCGAGACTTATACAGCATCACCAGAAATCAGATCGCATTGCTTTCTCAACAATCTCTGTATGTTTTAAAGTGGTTGTCACTGGAGACAATCGCTGCCCCTTGTGCAGCTTTTGGTGCTAACAAAGGTCCTAGCATGTGACCACAGATATCAGCCTTGAGCAGTCTGTGTTTATTAGATTAGACAGAATCTGTTGCACTCTGAGAAACTAGCTGGGGAGTACAGAAGAGTATCAGGATATGCCACGACACGCCTCCAGCCTGTTTACTGCTTTCTGCCTCACACAATGCACACACACACACACACACACACATTCACCCATGACCATTCAGCCGCCACATAAACAAGACGAAGAGACTGGTGTCAGACAGGGATACCAGCCTCTCTGTCTCCAGTGTACTAAAGCAGCAGAACGATCAGGGCACAAAGGAGGATGACATTTTATGCATTTCCTTCCATAAACAGTGATTACAAGCAACGACAGCTGAAAGAAGTCACATAATGCATGAGGGACAGAGCATCTATGTTTCCGTCTTGAACTACATTGTTTCGATAACCACATCAGATCAATTGATTTGCCCCTCTTTATTAGTTATTTGATATAGTTTTAATGTGCAGTACGTGTTCATGTGTTCGACCTAAAAACTGCTGCAAACTTGGGGTGTGAAGTTTGAAAGATGTGGCCACTCTTTAGGCAGTAAGGTTCTAATGAAAGCTGTTATAAAAGGGGCATTATAGGAAGTGTAGCATCGAGTGTTTTTGGAAGTCAAAATATCTCAGCCTCTCCTAGTTCAATTCAAAATGTCAATTTTTTTTTTTTTTTTTTTTTTTATATGTTTTTCACGAACCCCTTTAAAGTTTTTCGGATCAGTAAAGTATTAGTTCACTAATGAGAACCACAGCCATCACGGAAAACAGTTAAATCTGAACCCTGTAAGTTCACATTTAGCTGAAAATACAGCTCTTGAGCAGAAATCTGTAGGGAAACACTGAGACAACGTCCTAAAATTAAAGAAATAAAGTCTTCTTTACTTTAAAACTAGCGGATCAACAGTTTTTCTAAAAGTTTTAAAAATCGCTTATTCGTGCAATGTCAGCTTCTTCTTACATCTGAAATAATAAAGCTCGAAATTCAATATTGATTTCTGTGTGCAGGGCAGTGGGAGATGTGTTTTCTAATACAGATAGAAAAATACAGTTTTAATCAATATGAAGATGTAGAGGCCCTCTTTCCATTATTTCTTTATCCTTCTTATTTCTTATAAGTATATTAACTTCACTTGATAGTCTACTGGTTCAGTTTGAGAGTCAGGTGCAAGAATTATGGTTGAGGGAAACAACTTTATGGGAAAAAGTAGTGTAATATTTCATAAAAAGTATTTCTTCTGGAACACTTTTCATCTAGTTTACCATTTAGTTTCTATACAGACTTAGGATCTATCTGGCAAATGTCAGTGACATTATAATCTGAATCATAACATCACTATATTTTAAAAATAATCCCATATTAAAGCCACTGTGTATAGCCTATAGCCTATTAGTATTAATATTTATGCCTCATAATTTTCTGTAGCTTTACTTTTCTTTAATTCTCCGCTTATAAAAGACACATGTAATCATTGTCACCTGATTCAAGAGGATCAAGAGGATCTTTAAAGTGACTGTAATCAACATTTTTGTAATAATCAGGTATCAAACAGCCAAGTGAAAACAATGTGTCAATGTGAAAGGGGTCACTCCTTGTGATCAACCTAGAGATCTTATCATCTGAATCTCCATGTCCCCTCGGCTTTATGAAGCTTTAGCTAGTTTTAGCTTGTTTAGCTGTCTTGACTGTTTGGGTTCATTCCCTCTGCTCTCACAGCGTTGCTTTCGGCTGCAGCACGCAACTATTTGCAGTGGTAAAAAATGCACGGTGCACAATTGGTTCAGCACCAGACAACAGACTGATAAATTTCGCAACAAGCTAGTGAACATAGTGGTGTATTGCGCAGCTAAAGAGCTAGATAGTTGGTAGGGACCAAAAGCTGAGCTACAAGAGACTGAATATTGGACTACCATTAGCTAAGTGGTCACAAACATGGCTTAAAATGAATGATAATGTTGCTCTATGTCTGCAGATGTGTGTAAATAAGCAACTTGCTAATAAGTTCACCATATCAACTTATAAGGTGATGATGTGTCAATGTAGTGTTCACAAAAATCAGTTATCAGCAGTTTAAAAGAAAATGGGGAATACATATATTTTCCAGTTGACTGCTACAGGTTGTAATCTGTAGCAGTCGACTAGAAAATATATGTATTCCCCATTTTTAAAAAATATATAATATATAAGTTAAAGTAATATATTATCATGACACACACAGATGATGGGACACCGCTCCTAATGTCACGTTAAATGCTTGCATTAACTAGGCGATCTGTTACTGCCTGAGTGAACGTATTTGACTGGAGCATTACCCGCCAATTACGCTGGTGTACCACTGTCGAACTAAAGGCCTCTGTCTACACTCTGTATTGAAGAGAACACCATAATATCAGCTTTTTTAAATTCCTCTTTTAAACAATACCAATACATTCACACTCTGAAGGGAAACGTTGCTGCTTTATGAGGTATTTCCTTCTTAGATAGTAAAAGGTAACATAAGGGCAGTGATTCTGATCTTACCATGACAGCACATTTTGTAGTTTACACACCCCTCTTTAATGTCAACATCTTAATGGAGCCTTGAATAGTCATAAACGTCCATGGCGCCCTCGCCATGCGATCTCGAGAGTCTATATTGGAGCGCCATACTTTTCTTCACGGACCTCACAGTGTAGGATGTAGGATTTGCTGATGTGTTGTCATGTGTCTGTCTCATACCCATCTGATGGCAGGGAGCGTGTTGTGAGAGAGTTGTGTTGAACTGTATGATGTGGATAAACTGATCCTTGATCTATGCTACCAGTCGTCTCTCACCCCCCCTTGCTGTGACCTTGCAGCCTGTGCCTGTGTGGCATTGCCTTACAGTGGGTCAGCAATACATTCTCCCAGCAAGAGACTCACACATTGTCTTTGTGACACACATTCTGCACATATTTTCACTGACCCGGGCACATACACAACACACAGGGAAACTCTCAATGAGGCCTGCCCCCCACACACTCATACCAATCGCAGTGAGTGCTTTGTGCATTCACTTACTAACTGGGCAGCTACTGAAGAGAGAGATGCTGGTGGGAGGAGGGAGATGCAGACAGAGAGAGGGACAGACGGATTACAAAGAGAAGCAGAACCAGGCAGATACAGGAGGAGAAGAGGAGATAAGGCTTTCAGAAAGGGACAGAAGAGACACATCCAGTAAACACTAACTGGTGTGAAAGACAGAGTGAACAGGGCAGGAAAGGGAATACAGAAATAGGAAGGGAAGCAGGGGCTTGTCCAACAGAGAGGAAGAGAGTGAGTTGTTGTTAAAGAGGCTGGGGGGGAATGATGGGATGGCATTGATCTCTGGGAGCTGCCGGCTCTTGGGCCAGATGGCGTCTTGTTGCTGCAGACCGCTGCTCAACTCCTCCTGCTGTGGACCGCTCATCAAAGTCTGCCTCTCCTCCTTCACAGGTCGGTCCCAGCCTGCTCTCTGTGCTACTACTGTACCGTCATGAGACGGGCTGCTGCATTCAGATAGACAGGAGCATAGGCTTATATACAACATGGGTAACACATTTAGCCAAGAAGGTAAAAGGGGCATGGTGTGTGTCTGTACTCTAGCAGCATGACTGTGCTTGTGTTGACTCAAGCAGTCCTGTTGGTGCTAACTGTGCTCTGTGTAGTAGGATGGAAAAGAATAGGCTGTTGTCCCCTTCAGCCTAATGTCATGTTGCATTGTGTTGCTAAATTGTGCGCCCCATTGTCTTGTTGTGAACGCTTTAATACTGTTCTGTTGTGTTTTTGCACTGACAAAGCATGTTGTAAATGAAGAAAAGTGGCAGTTAAATTAAAATTGTTTCCATTTTTGTCACTGTTTGGTTGCCAGCGTCTTCCCTTTTCATTTTAAAAAAATGGTGTCTGACTGTATGTCTGAAAACATGTGACTGTGCTGACATAAAGAGTGTTCTCAGAAGTCAGGGGCAGGGCAGTTGTTTGAGCCTGGAGGTTTTTCTGATGTCAGTGCAGCTGTGTGTTTGTGCTGGGCCTGTGTGTGTGTGTGTTCAGCCAACATCATTGTCCCCCCCCCCCACCGAACCACCCACACCCCAATAACTCCTCACACTAACCAGTGGCTCAGACTTGGCGATTCCAATATAAACTGCTGCACCCGTCTCCCCCAGTGACATTAACTCTCTCCCCTACCTACAAGCATATTTTCTTTAAAAGAACAGTTCAATATTTTCAGAAATAAACACTTTCTTTCCAACATGAGGAGATCAATAAAACTCTCAGACCTGCAGGGTGAAGCTACAACCAGGAGCTTTACTTTGGATCAGTTTGCGTAGTTTAGCTAAAGACAGCTAGCTTGACTACAACCACTACTAGCACCTTAAAGCTTTTTAATTAACAAATTATATCTTCTTTGTTTAATCTGTACAAAAACCTAGGTATAAAAATGACGGTTTCTAATTTTACAGGGGCTTATGTGCTAGAGAATTTCTTAGTTGTAACTTTCTGGAGTCTGTGCTGTGTGCCTGGAAATTTTGCTTCCCTGCTGTTACCTACTGTAACGCATGAGCTTCTGAGGCGCGGTTACCTTTGAACCGAGGTTCCTTTTGAGCCTTTATGTTCAGTACAGCGGCTGGTATCAATGTCCTCATCTAACTCTCATCAAGAAAGCAAATGTGCTTATTTCCCAAAATATTGAACTATTCCTTTAAGATACTAATGATAATAGTACTTGTGATTCATTGATTAAAAAGGGAGTAAATATGTTCCTTATGTTCAGGCCCAACTCTGATTTGCTTCCCCTTCCACAGACATCTCCCCTGCTGAGCTGGATGCTCTTTGGAGGGAACCACCATACACTCTTGGGGGAACAAATGAACACTTCTCAAGAAATGACATCATGACTCAAGGTAGAGTATGTTGCAAGGCAGGGTTGTTGTAGAAGCTGCCTGTCAGTTTGAAATCATGCTGTGACTTACTACTCTACTACATTAGTTTGGAGCACAAACAATATAGTGAGGTTCACTTAGGAAGGAGCTGTGGTGCGGTCACAAACTGAGGAAGTGTTTGGGACATCCTCCCTGCACAATGGAACAAACCAGGGGAAACACGTCGCCGCTTTACTGCTATAGCCAGCAATTACATCTGGCCGATATTTTTAGGGTTTCAAAACTATTAAGATCCTGTTTATGTGCCAAGGTAAAGCTTAACAGTAATGGCTAATACTTATACCAAGCTCAAAGTCATGGATAAGTGAGCCTCTGCAACTCCAAGAGATTGTACTGATACAAACTTGCCCAAACCAAAACCAAGTGACAGATTAGTTGCATAAATGTAGCAATATCCACTGTATACAATTAATACTGTTAAATAAGATCCAGTTTAAAAAGAAATTAGAATTTTAGGGATAAATGAAAGAGAAAAAGGTGTCGGTGAAAGAATATTTCACCGACATCAGACAAAAGGTTAGGAACCACTGCTCTAACTCATATGTTCAACCTGTACCATATGACTAAATATTGACCACAGATACGTACGTTTTCTTAAATGGCAAAATAGTGATTGGCATCTTGTATCATCTGGTAACATTTCCAGTTAAATCTCCACGCCGGTCTGGGACTTGCATTGTGATTGCAGTCTACTTTAAACAACCCCTGTGATGACCACTTTGATATAATTGTTTCCACACACCACACACCTGTCTTTATCAAACAGAAAACCCGGAATACAATTTGCTGTTTAGGAAACACTGGCTTAACCAACGTTGGATTTGGTTTTCTACCTCAGCGTGCACAACAAAAAGTTCACGTCCTTGGACTGACTCAGAAAAGATGACAATCTTAACTTGATCCACCAGCTTTTTTTTTCTTTTTTTTTTTGCTTTTATGATTTTGTTCCCTCCTCCAGGTGCAGGTGAGGAGGAGGATGGTCCAGTGGTGGAGTCAGGTGAAGGAGGGGTGGAGCCTGACAGCTACTGGAAGAGGAAAGAAACCTTCCTTAGAGGAAGTACTGTGTCGCTGGGAGAGAAATTCTCCTCAGGTACATTTAATGATGCTTTCGCCATAGTCCATTACCTGACTAGCTTTTACATCAGCCAGACTAAACTAGTTATATTTCATGCACAGAAGTATTCCCCATGCATATTACATTTATGCATAATGATCAAGAACATTTCCCTGTCCACTAATGTTTTACTCACTCAGCAGTTTAGCTCCATCCATCACATTCCCCCAGGTTCTTCCTCTAAAATGGATTTAAATGGCCACACTAAGAGTCCAGTCAGAAGCCTAATAGCTATGATATTCCTCGGGGGACTAGCTCACAGAACATCTCACAGAAATATGAGCTCTTGTAGAATATCTTTAATGAACTCTTGAAAGTTTTGTCCCTCTTGTTTGTTTGTTATTCTCAGTGATTTCACACAGAACAAGTCATCAAACTATTTGTACAAGTGTGATGAACTAATTTAACTAACAAAAGGATTATAAGGATTACAAATCCCCTTTCTTTTGTTTATTCTCTTACTGGTTACTCTTACTGGCCCTCTCTCTCAATCTCTAAGATGATTTTTTTCATGAGTTTATTTGCATTGGATTTGGTTGTATACTACACTAATCCACCAGGTGAAAATATTTAATCTTAGTCTGATTAATCGCTGAATTCATCTTTCCCGTCAGAAATTGTGCTGTTGTTCACTGGGCGGAGGCGCTCCAGTGTGGATCCTGACCGAACCCTGCAGGAGGCGCTGCGCACACGACTTCGAGTGGTGGAAAGCAACAGCCAGGATGTCATCCAGCTCTTTAAAGTGAGTCACACCTGACAATGCAGACATTACACAGACTTTACTGTACCACTCCATCTGATATTATAATGTAGAATAAGGTGCATAATGATAAGAGTCTATATAATGCAATGTGATATATTATATTGTGTATGAGTTGTGCATTTTATGGAGATGGATCGGTGTTCTGTTAATGAAACAAGATTTTGTTTCTGCAGGACTTGTCTGCACGCCTGGTGTCTGTCCACGCTGAGAAGGACAGCTTTGTACTCACATTCAAGACTGTGGAGGAAATCTGGAAGTTTTCTACTTATCTAGCATTGGGTATGAATTCTAATTTTCTTAAAAGGCCATGAAGGAACACATCACTTTCTTCCTTAAAACGTTCTTGGTTATTTCACAAGAGAGTTTTTGTGTTTGTGCTCTTTCTGTGCTCCTCTCTAAGATTTGAAGTGGGTTGGAAAATGCTGATGTACATTTGGCACCAATCAGGATTGGGCAACATTTGAAATCAGAATCTGAAGACAGTCGTGGAGTTGTTTGATTATGTTCCCAGCCCAAGTCACTCAAATCAATTCACACCAAATCAGTCCTTAAGAAGCAGACTGGCTGAGGTCTTGAGTATTAAGCTCAAACACTTTGATTTTTGCTTGTTTAGTCATTAATACATTTAATGTTGTAAATAAAAGCATAGAATTTGGAGCCAAGTTTTCATGGGCTTTAAGGGCTGCAAACTGCACTAATTTGCATTACTGCACTATGTTTAACATATCAATCATCATGGTTGTGTAACAAGGTTTTGTTGTTAGGGATGCGGTGTATTATTAGTATTTAAATTAGACTTGCGTGTGCTCTGTCTCAGGCTATGTGGCTCGCTGCTTGGAGAACTTCCTGTGTGATCAGTCCTTCTGGCTGGACCCAGAGCTGCTCAGTGACCTGGAGATCAATGTCAGCGTGGATGAGGAACATCTGGCCACCCTCTACCTGGGACTTCTACTCCAGGAAGGTCTGTAATGCTGTGTTGTGACATTGGTCAAGTAATGGAAGCTTGGTGAGGTTGAGAGAGTGAAAAGGGTCATTTGTAAAATTACCGATCCTCTTCTAAAGAGTAGCTGAGATCCAGTCAATGAATCCCTGATCCAAAATTTCTAAACATTTAGCTCTTCCCGACTCTAAACTGAACAGTGTCTTATCTTCTGATTTTGTTTTAAAATGCACACAACTATTGACGACAGTGACAATGTAGCACATAGACTTTATACATACATACTGTACTTAATATTGTTAAAATTAAAATGTGTTTTTTTTTCTCCAAAAACATTCTAAAAGTAAGAAATAGTTATGTTCAGACACATCTTAAATCTGGTAACTTTAATTATAGAGTGACTGATTGCTGCTGACATTTGATCCCATTACTTTTAATCCATTTTTCGCTAACCCCAATTAACACTAAGAAAGACCCACTGGATAAACTGCTGTACATGACTTTCAGCATATTATAGAAATGCACGCCCTATAGTCAGTTGCGAGAGCTTTACTGTGCCTTACTGTACTGTACTTACAAGTAAGCAACACCATTTATATTTTTATGACCAAAAACGGTCTTTGAATTGTATAACTGATTTGTGATCAGTTATCATTAAATGTTAGAAATTTCTTCTGTTTTTCCAGCTATAAAATTGGTCATTGTTCTGCTAAAGCAAAACTATTATACAACTATGGATTTCATCCTGCCTGGTCTACACAGACATCACTTATTCCTCCTGAACATTTCCGCCAGACAAAAAGCCTCACGGACACATGCAATAGGACTGCAGTGCTGGCAAATAGTGATGGGAATTACATTAGTGGGGTAATAAAACATCCATCATTTGCCATTGACTGAATGAGGGCGAAGTAGCTGTAGCAGTTCTGCTGATCTTTGACTTAAGTGTGGTGGATTTTATCAACACGAAGCCACTTTCTGAAAAAACGCTTAAAGTGTCTGGTTTTCTACATGCTTGCTTGCAATGTGTGTGTACGTGTGGTGGAAGGAGCTGTATCTCTCTACTTATGCCTGTTTACACACATCTCTTTGCAGGATCCTTCTTTGCGAAGGCGCTATTTACAAGAAGTGAGCAGGATGAGGAAGAAGAAGAACAGCTGTCATTCAAAAAGAACGACTTGCTGATGGTGAGGGACACAGGGCAGGACAACATGTGGGAGGGCACCATGCTCTCCACAGGAAACCATGGCCTGGTGCCAGTCAACGCAATGCAGCCACTGCCCTACCCCTTCTATCAGTGAGTCACTCTGTGTTCCTCAAATGAGCCATGTCAGTTAGAAACTGCTTGATTTAGAAACAGTGAGATTAAAACGTTCTTTTGTCAAAACATTTGGTTGAATGAGCAGTACAGGTGATAGACATTTGTACACATTAATGGTTATAATCTTGTTAAACTGTACTTCCTGTTTGGTCAGGTGGTTCCTGAGGAAGTACCCAGACCATGCTGGATGCTCGCCACCAGAAAAGGAACCATTTGAACATCCAATTGGTAATGTCGTACACACATATACAGTCCCATATGTTCACAACACACAAGATGCTACAAACACATTCAATGCTTACTTTAAAGCTGCACCAATCATGATATCATATTCATATTTCAATCATATTTTAACAATGGATCAAATGTGTAATGGGAAAGGTTAATAGTGGCTAGTAGTTAATAGTAGTAGTTAATGGCTCATAGTGACCAACCAAGCCTAACTCCAGGGCCAAAAAATGAAGCAAACACGAAATGCCAAAAGCTGCAGTTCTTCCAATGGCCACTTCGGACTGGCTCCAAACACAACTCAATCCGCATAGACTAGCATGTTAAAATGCCCAACTTTAGAGCAGAAATAAACATGTTTACAACCTGGTACAAAAACGGTTTTGGTCTCTATAGCTAATTTCCTCCTTCATGACAACTGTATTGGGGGGTGATTTTTTTATATAGCTCACCTATTTAAATTTTTATTAAGGCTTAAAATTATGTATAATTGAGGGTGTGCTGCTTCGATTGGCAGATGGGTGAGTGTATGCTTGCCACAAGCCGACATACACCAAAGTCTCAGCTCCCCTTAGCCCTACAGAGAATTTTAGCCTAAAGCTCTTTGCTTTGGTTTTACAGCCCACAACTTTATTGCATCGGCTCACTTTTACTGCTCTTCTCAAAGCTGTTTCCTGTCACAACAAGCATCTCTTTTCAGCTAATAAGTTTAACTTTTTTATATTTTTATAGCCTGTCGCTTCCTAAATCCTGTTCTCCTCACCAAACATCTCAGTCACAGGTTCCTGTGTAGCAGTGGTTGACTACAGTCCAGTGGGACCGGATGAGCTCCAGCTGAGCCAAGGCGACATTGTGGAGATTCAGGGTCTGCTAGTCCGAGGCCTGGGCATCTTCATAGGAACACACACATCCACGGGACACACTGGTTTTATACACAAGGCCCATGTCAAACCTCTGGACACCATGCCCCTGTGAGAAGTTTGTTTTTCTAGTTGTATAATACATGCCATGGCCTGAACTTTTTGATCTGATGATGTTGTGCGTCATTTCAACTTTAAAGCCCTTTATCTTGATTAAATCCACATTAGCTGCTTCTTGTTTATAATTTTCCACAAATTTTTAATGAAATCTTATTTAGTGTATCTGCGGTGTGGACACGGTGGATCCGGTGAGACAGTCGAGATGACAATGCTGCCTTTGTTTCTCCTGCACAGAGACAAACAATTGGTCTTTCTGACTGAGGAGGAGAGGGCCAGCCTGGCTCAGGTTCACCCGTGTAGCTCTGAGCCAAGTGATAGCGGCCTGCTGGAAAGACTCTTCTCATCTGACATCAGCTCTGTGTACAGGCTAGGTAAACGAGCGACTGGGCTGATCAAGAGATATACTTTTTTGTCGGTTAGGGGAAAGGAAGGGGTTGCGCCAGAGCCGTAACTAATATAGGTCATGTCTGATTTGAAGTGCAGCTCATGTTTGTTTCCTAAATAGTGGTACTGTTTCATTCATTTTAGGAAAAAAAAATGTTTCCATCTCTTCTCCCAACTGGAAAACTGAGGCTTTAATTGATTTACCTTGTGTGTTTCCAGACAGACTGGATGAGACTGACTTCATGTACATCAGGAATCGGCCAAAACATGGTACCGCTTTATAATTTATTGCTGAGATCAGCTGTTTGTGAGCTTAATGTATTCTGATAGCCTTAAAATTAAACCTCAATCCACGTCTTTGCTCCGCGCTGATGTATCTGTTTTCTTCCCACAGACCATAAGGTTCCTTCAAGCGCACGTCAGAGTGTCATGTCAGAGAAAAGTGGAGGGACACCCCCATACCACTCCTCCCCACGGCCCTCTCTCTCTCACTCCTCTCCCCGTCTGTCCCTCTATCACTCCCATAATCCTCTGCCACGCGAGGGAGAGCGCCTGTCCTTCACTCTGGACGACACATTCAGGGAGTTGGACGAGTTCCAGGAAGATCCACCTCTCTTCTTGGAGGAGAACAGCTGGGAGGGGGAGGAGTCCGAGCTCAGTGACCCCACACTGACCCTGCTCAACCAGGAACACTTCCAGGTCAGTAGAGTCTCAGTTCAACAATTCATTTATTTGTGGGGCCGAAAGCCAAACCAACAGATTGTTCAGTAGGCTCTCTTTTCTTCCTCTTTCTTTTTCTTTTTTCTGTCTGGCAGCCTGGATTTGATAGCAAATGAAGATGATGAATATCAAGTGAACAGCTTCTCTGTATCGCATGATCAAAATTAGTTTTTAGTAAATAAAGCTGTGTGCACATTTGCAACAGTCCTTCCAGGACTACCCTCATTCTTATTTTGAACCCACTCATAATCTTCTTGGCCTGTAACTATCGAACCTTTTCATCTATGAATAATCTTTTTTTCTCTCTAAGTTCTTTGGCTCATAAGAGGTTTAAAAATATTATATAGTCAATTTAAGTGAATTAATTTAGCTTCTGTACTCTGGAACTGGAATTACCACAATATGTAATTTAATTATGTAGTGCAAAAATGCAAAAAAGCTCTGCATTGTCTTGACCATTCACGATCAAAATTTCTCAGCAGATACACCTCTTTTTATCTTTCCAGCGATTTTATGTTACTTTATGTTATTAATATGTTACTCTTAACAAATAAAATTTTAATCTTTTCAGGAAAAAAGAATCTACATTAATTTCATCGACAAAATCAACAACCATTTCTGCTTTTGTCAAAAACACATTTCCAGTTAACCCAGTCTTTACTGCGTGTGTCAGGAAGCACCTTTGGGAGGATTTTATGGGATAGGGATCATTACACTTTTGTTAGGCCCATTAACTCTATTCTTACCAAACGCTAAAATATTTTGTTTGTTATTTTTTCCAGGAGGACTTCCTGCCCCTGTACGACCTGCAGTATTCCTTCCTGTGGGTGACCTTCAGTGGTAAGACTGAGGACGAGCTCTTAGGGCACCTCGAGAGTGTCAGGGAGTGCGCCAAGCGGATGGGCATGCACTGGGCACGACGCCGTGCATGCTTTCTGCTGGGAAGACTCTGTGCCAGGAAGCTAAAACTCTCCCAGGTTTGGACTTCATTTCTAGAATTAATATGCATGCAGTGTCTATAGTTAGACGCTTTATTCCTCTCTAAAGAAACAAGAGAAGACATCGTGATATAAAGTACATTGCCATTCATATCACAATAAGGTAATAGTAATAAAATGGATGCCTGCTGTGTTTTTAATGGCTACCGCAGGGCGACTTTCCCTTCAAGGGACAATAAAGTGAAATGAACATAAATGTGAAGTCTTTGAATCTTCATCACAATCTACATCTGTTTGTAATCAGCTCCCACATGCTGTATACATCTCCTCTTTTCCTCAGGCACGGGTGTACTATGAGGAGGCTCTGAGTGTTTGTGTCGACAGTTTCTCTGACACGCCACTCCTCGTCGCTCTCTTCACAAACCTCACCGCCGTCTACCTGAAGCAGCGTATGACAGACAAACTGCCCCAGACTCTGGAGAAGGCCAGTGCTCTGCTCCTCTGTCTCCCGAGCCACACCTTCACCTCCACCGACGAGGTAGAACTGCTGAAGCTGATCCTGAGGAGATCGGTGGTGATGGGGGACAAAAGCCTGGAGTCTCGTGTGTGCTACCTCATCTCCAGCCTCTTCCTGCTTCTCAAGAAGACCGATGACGCTCTTCCCTTTGTTGAGCGCCTACAGTTTCTCTCGGTGTCTCTCTCTGCCGCTGAGGGTCAACCCATAGCTCCTTTGGACCTCAACTGGCTCTTGAGCTGGCTCTATCATCGCAAGTACATGCCTTACTTAGCACTGGCCTCTCTGAGCCTGGACTCAAGACAAGACCACTCCCTCCGCGACGCTTTCCAAAGGATTGAGTTGTTTATCAGGAACTCTGTTCGCCTGAACCCGTGCTGGAAGGAAGGAACCTCCTTGCTCCCGGCCCAGATTGTGGTTTACCTTCAGCAAGCCCTGGCCATAGCTGAGCAGGGCGAGGACATGAAGACCCAAAGGGATCTGTGTTTGGGCTTGGCCTCAGTCTACCAGCAGTATGATGCCTTAGACAAAGCAGTGCACTGTGCTCAACAAGCTGTGGAGACAGGAGACCACATCAACGAGGAGGAGGGCTTCGAGGCGTCGGTGTTGCTCGGGTGGCTGCTGGTGTTGACGGGACAGGCTGAGAGGGCCCAGAGTGTCCTGCAGCCACTGCTCACATCACTTCAGGTACAGCAACTGATGTTATTCATCACAAACATTTGTAGAAGCTAAAATGTAGATTCTACCTGTTCCTTTATATGAATATCATGTGTAATCTGTGCCTCTGTGTGTACGTCTCTCTCCAGGGTACAGACAGTCCCACGCAGCAAGGAGTGATCCACAACCTCTTGGCTTCGTGTCTGCGGCGGCAGGGTCGTGTCCCAGAGGCAGGCCGGCATCTCCACTCAGCCTTGGTAATCTCCAGGGAGAGTGGTAACCAGAGGAACCAAGCCCTGGCACTGGCCAACCTCGGCTGCCTGGCACTGGATGTGGGGGCATCTTGGGTAGCAGAACGCTTCCTAGTCAGGTCAGATATCTATCTTACTGCATCTTTACCAAGTTGTACAACAGAGAAGCTCCAAGGAAATTTACTGTGATGGTAATTGTATTACCAGATCACTGCACCTTTTTCTGGAGCTTTGGGAAAGCCCCACAGACGAGGAGCACGTTCAGACCTACCTATGGCTGGGGCGGAGCTACAAAGACAGGGGGAGGAGTCAGGACATCAGGGCATCTTATGAAATGGGGCTACTAATTGCACTAAATGCCAGAAATTTGCACAGTAAGTATTGTTCAATTAGGTCAAATTTAAAATGAGACAGGCAAAATCTTCTGTCTCTCTGTACATTATTATGTTATCCCTTATATGTGATATCAGGTATCAGATCTGTACTGAGCAACAGGACACGGATGAAAAATGTACTTGTCAGTGCTCTCTGGTGGACAAACTGCAACACTGCTTCTAAACTCTTGTGTATAATTTATGTGCTGCAATTTCATTTTGAGCACATAGTCAGCTAATGAAGTAGCGACAGCAAAATCTCCCTCCTTGTTAATTATTGGCCGACATCCCATCAATGCTGATATAAAGTATATGTGATAAGCTAAAATTGGCCTTTACCATGTATATGTCTGGATAAACTATTTTACCTCAGGAGCAACTGGTAACATTTCTAAGTATTATCTAAGTATAAGCTGTATTTCTCATAGGTCAGATGGTGGTGGCCAAGGTGCTGAGTCGGCTGTATGCTGACATGCTGCTGTATGGTCAGAGTATCGTCTACTATGAGCACTGTGTGTCAGTATCCAGAGAGCTTAAGGACAAGAGACTGGAGGGAGAATACCTGGAAATCCTCAGCAGCCTCTACCTGTCACTCAACACTGAGAGGTGATTTTTTTTTCCCCACTCTCCCACACTGTTTTTGATTTAATCTTAATTAATTTGATTTAATGTTGTACTGTGTGGTGCAGATCATCGCGCAAGTCTCTGGACTACACCAAGCAGAGCCTGAGGATTTCTATTGATTTGGGCAAGAGAGAGGAGGAGTCAGAGACCTGGCTGCAGGTGGGACGTATATATTACCTCATCCAAGAGGACGAGCTGGCTGACATGTACCTGCAGGTGAGGAGGAGGAGGGAATATGTGAATGATAGTGTAAGGTGGAGTGGTTACATGAGGGATGGGAGCATTTTTCAACTGGCATTCATTGTGTGTGGGCAATCCTCCTTCCTGAGCAGCAATGACTATAGACTAAAGTCAATAATAATAATGTCAGATCAATCAATATTGATTGACAGGCAGCAGTGAAGACAGCCCTGAGGATGAATGATCCTCACTTTGCCATGAGCATCTATGAGGAGGCAGGAGACGTCTACTTTAAAGGCCACAGAAACCGGATGGCTTCACTGCCTTTCTTCAGGGTAAGGGGACACGACATAAAACATATTTGATGTATCTGAAAGCTACAGTGTCCCGAGTAAGATTCATATGGGATTCCATGAAATGATCTTGACACCACTGACCTAATTAAACAAATTATTCATATATTATTCAGGATGGCAGTCTGCCCTTTGCACGCAGCATCAAGGACATCCATTCAGAGTTTCGCTTGTTGAGTAAACTGACAGAGCTGCTGATGAACCAGGGAGAGCAGGAGGAGGCTCTGCAGTACGCAACACTGGCTGTTCAGATCGCCGGCAAAACAGGTACAGATGCCTTGTTAGTTGACGGACCAGTGTGTCGGATTTAGGCTGATCTATTGGCAGATATCCATCCATCCATCCATTATCCATACCGCTTATCCTTGGAGGGCCGCGGGGGGCTGGAGCCGATCCCAGCTGACACTGGGTGACAGGTTATTGGCAGATATGAAATACAGAATTCATAAATATGTTTTCATTAGTGTACAATTACCTGAAACTAAAAATAATTGTGTTTTCATTAGCTTAGAATGAGCCCTTCATATCTACATAGGGAGCAGGTCCTTTTCATCATGGCCCATCATGTTTCTAGAGTAGCCTAGAGTGGACAAACCAAACACTGGGTGTAGAGAGCGCCTTTTGTGTTTTTACATTGCCTGAAGGCCACAGTATGTTCTTCTACATACTTGGAAAGGGAGGGGTGAGGGAGGGAGTATTCAGTTGGTTGCAATCTGCAACCTAACCGCTAGATGCCACTAAATCCTACACACTGAGCCTTTAACCATTAATGAAAATGTAAACCCACAATAACCACAGCTGATATAGACCTACGCTGTGAGCAGACACCACTGTTGTTTTTCCTCAGGTGTACGTGTGAATGAGAGAACAGCCTACCACCGGCTGGCGACAGTTTATTACAGCCTGCAGCAGTATGAGATGGCAGAAAACTACTACCTCAAGTCCCTCTCCCTCTGCCCCCCGGTCCTGCAGGACCCTGCGGAGGCTCGCTACTACACTAAGGTCTACAGCAGACTGGGAAATTTCACTCTACACAAACTGAAGGTACAGGAAACGAATATATTTCTGTGCTGAATGAGCAAACAGTATACTGTATGTGCAGTGCATTCCTCAAATTAACACCCTCCACCTTAAAGACACAATCTGAAACACAAATGTAAACAAAAGTTTTTCCCCCACCACCAAGATTCAAAACACAAGACTTGAGAAATCAACTGAATCTTATTTATCTCAAACAACCCTTTAAAGAATAGTTTCGAACACTGTTTAAGTATCAGTAAAACCGAATCACATTTTCAATTATGATCAGATGTGAAACACAAAATGTATTTTTTTTTTTAAGTCAAACTTTTTCAGTTAAACTCTGTGACTAAAAATACATATATTTTGTTTAATAACTAAATGATAAAATACCTCAATTATAATTTATAACTAAATTCTTTTTTTATTATCAAAATGCAAAACCATGAATAAATAAATACATTCTTATTAATTAACTCGCCAATATTTATACTACCTACTTCTCCAATACTAATTTTCCTTGTTGATGAATTCATGAATGTTCCTGTATTTGGCAAATACAGGAACATAATAAAAAGCTTTAGATCTTCTGCCAAAACAACAGTGACCTTGTTTTTACCGTTATCTGATGTCCTTACAACAGTAAATGGTGGGGATCAGACACCAGCCTTCAAATGTGAAGATTTGTGTTTAATTTCAATGAGACCTGTTCTGACCTCTGCACTGTACACTCTTGTCCAGGATGCTTTTGATGCAGTGGGCTACTTCCAGTTGGCTCTGGCAGCAGCCCTGGAGGACCAAGCTAACACTGAGGCTCTGTATGTGGTGTACATGAAGCTGGCAGAGATCCACGGCAACCACATGCCCGACGCTCAGCTGTGCCAACTTTACAGAGACAGAGCCCGCGGTCTGAAGAGAGTTCTGGCAGGAGAGGAAGGCACTGCTGCTGGAGAGGACAGCATGGACTACACAGGCACAGCGCCTGAGCAAAAGAAGGAAAATGACTCAGATGGTGGTGTGGAACATACAGAAGGTTTGTTTAAAAGGAACAGTACCTTGGATTCCATACCTGAAGAGGAAAAGTATGAAGACGCCTTAGATCCAATAAATTGCATGAGTGATGTGGACACAGAGCATATAGACAGTAATCTTGGTGATGCACATGGAGAAGAAGATCTCAATCACCAACTTCCAGATACAGACGGCCCTTCTGTGAACGGGTCTGAGACAGACACAATTGCCAGTCAATCGTACAGTGACAGTATTCTCACCGAGTCCTTTGATACAGCTAAGGAGCAGATCTCAGACTCCAGCAGCTCCACTGACACTTTACAAACCTACCAGAATCCAACAGATGGGAAAGACCCAGACTTGGATCCTGACCACAGCACGCCCAGTCAAATACCTGTTAACCACACAAGTGACATAACAGGACACACAGATGCCAGAGGCCCTGATTCTGATGCTCAGGATGAACAAAACACCCTCACTAAAGAAACAGATGCTCGTGCAGATTCTGTCCATAAAGACATCAGTCTGGAGGGCCCTCACCCTGACACTGACCACACAGAGACTGTTAGCATCAATCCAGATGAGGCTGTAAGTGTGGACAACTCTTGTGACTGCACAGAGAAAGATGACTCTTAGACTGCTGAAACGAGCGGTGAACACGTGGACATAGATGACATCTGCATTAAGTGTCACTTTATGTTCTTCACTGACATTTCCTGTCTGGTCACATGTCTCCTGACCATCAAACTGACTGCAACGTTCCAGCCACATGGCACTTAATCTAGGAAAGATGATGTCAATACTGTACAATTGTCAGAGATTTTGTAAATTCAAAGCATGTGCCTTTTGTATAAAATATACTGTGGTTATTACAGTGCACTGTGCTTGTAATATATGTTTTCTAAATGTCTTGTATCTCTGGGAGATATGACTCAAACATAAAGAATTATTATTTTGTTTTCCGAGTGTTTATTTTGTGCTTTTGTGCATTCAAATATGAGCAAAACATGGTGGCCTTGACAAAACACATGAGCCACACAGTGAAAAAAACAGAAAACACGCAAGTGTCTCTGTTTGCAAATTATATATTTTATATTATTCAATATTAAAAAAGACTGAAATAAAAGTACTTAATTCGTATTTAAACAAAGTTTACAGGTATGTTGTTTCTTTCTAAAACAAAAAAAAAACCACTATGCCATGAGCAAGACACACTATGCAGTGGCCATTAAATACAATTTCTATTATGAAACTCCCAGATGTGACTGTTTTTAAACTGAGTGTGAAGCAGACATTATTTAAAAAAAAAAAAAAAAGCATATACAGTCTCAATACTTTGAGTTACAGAAGTCATGGCTTTAGATTTGTCTGACATGGGGTTTTAGGCAGCATGTAGTTAATCTGGCCATGTCTTCAAAGTACCACAAGAGAGAGCCATCATATTGATTTTGTGCTTTGCTGTTAAAGCTATCATGATGGTGTTGTTCCTCACTTTAGCCAGAGGTGGGCAGTAAAAGGCAGTCTAGCTGCAGCCTCTGCTGCATAAACTGCAGAAGCAACTTACAACAGGTGAGAGAGGGAGAGAGAGGAGCACAGAGAAAAATATTTCCGTCATCTGCCTGGCAATGGCAGCAATCCAGGCTGAGCATAATGGAAAGTGTCCTCTCAGTCACATTTTGGGGCTTGGGTTCACATAAAGTCCAATAATGACGTCCATTCATGCAGGAAGCTGCTTGTATGACACTGTGAGTAAGAAGCAGGTGTGGGTTTCTATTAAAATACTTAATTTCCTGACAGGATGAGTTTAAAATACAGATAATAACAGTACATTCGGTGCTGCTTCATTTAATAATACGCCTAACATTATTTCATAAATTAGAGTAATAACATATTGACTAGCACTACATTTTATGGTACTGGCACAATAGAAAATGGCAGAGAAAAGCAAGTAAGAGTGAGAGTTCAGGCAAGAGCAAACGAAGAGAAAGTGCTGATGATTGGAGTGTTGTAATGCAATGAGCCAAAGGAAGGAATGTTTAAATACATGATCTGCATGTTGAATGATGCTGCAGGGCTTCTTCCTTCCCCCCACGGACATGAGTTTAGCACAAGTTGAAAACAAGTCCATTTGTGCCAAAACAAGCATTGAATTGTTCTTCCTTTTTAAGTAACCCTGGGGTTACTTTCAAATGATCTTCAGAGACTTTTGATAACAAGTTTACGCTCTGCATAATACTTATGTGGAACTACAGAAGCTCATTAAGCACAACAGCAGAAAAACACAAGTTTGAGTTTTCTCTTGTGACCTCAAAGCTCCACAGATAAACAATATATGAAACCCTTAGTGCATAAAATGTGATTCTTATTGTCTAATTTCTTTGACATATAAGACAGTGCAAAGGTTCAAAAAAGCCGAGTAGTAGTTGGTAGGTTAAACAATAAATAACTAATATCTTCCAGCTTGTAATAGTAAGTGACTTTATGAATAGCCTCTTTTATGAAATACTTTTTCTGATGACGTCCCTCTAAAACAAGGGGATTGTCAGGGCCTTTATGTCCCAGACGACTTTCTCAGATTGAGAGATAATGGTTTCAAAAAACAGCACTACCTGTGAAACCGAAAGAGTTATAAATTCATATGTGATACACAACCCCCACATCTCCTATTCAGTAAACATTACTGAGTGTGGAGCATGTAGGGTCAAAAAGATTTTTATATCTCAATAAAGTCATAACAAAATGTGCTTTCTTTTCTTTTCCTGTCCCTTCTGAACTAAGAATGTCTCAAACTCTTGTGACAACTTTGAAATGCCAAAGTGAAGACAGATACTGTCCAAAGTGTACAAAGTGCCCTTTTGTCAAGGCCCATAATGTTTTTTTTTTTTGCTTTATATCAAAATGAACATTTAATGATTAATCATTTTTAGTCTAGCTATGAATAAAATCTGTCAGTCAGTTTACATGTATGTGTGTGTGTGGTGCAGTGCTCTGCACTCTTTTTTGATTTTTTTCCATTACAAAGCAGTCACCTTCAAATTGTGACGGCAGTTGTTTTGGTTCTGGTAAATAGCTGTAAATTGTGGACAATAGTTCTTCTGTTGTTTTGTTAGTTTGGAGGAGAGAAAAAGAACCAATTCCATCCACTTATTGGTAAGATTAATGCTACTCTGTGATGTTTAATAGGTAATACTCAGTGTTATGGTATAATGCAGTTTGTTTTAAAATTCTATTTTACATTATGTTTGAATATGAATTGTTTTAATCCAACAGGTTACGCTGTCAATTTTGTTGGTGCATGGTGTTTGAAAATATAGTTCCACGTGCCCATTTTAACTTTGAGCACCTGCTTCTTTAAAGAGGACCTATTATGCTTTTCTGAGTTTTCCCTTCCCTATAGTGCGTTACTGAATGAAATGACCCGGAAGTAGACTCTTAGTGGCAGCCATGATGAGAGCTGGTCGAATTTTGTAATTGATAAGAAAAAGCTTCAGTGCTTCCTATCTTATCACTGGACCTTCCTTTTCAGAAAGGAAGGTCACAATTCCTTGCCACAGCAACATTTAAAGCAACGCGCCATTGTAGTTTTACTACGACAGACCCATGTAAATGTAGAAACAACAGAGCCCCTATGTTTGTGACATCGAAAACTGATGGAAATCCTTGCATGATCAACTGAGCTCCAAATCCATAAACAGGCCTTAGTTCTTAGACCTATTGACGTCAGTGCGTCCCTCAGCGCTGCCCATCTGCGAGTTGGACCAAAGATGGCTGGACACTCCCTGCTAGTTTGGCATGCTAATCTCTTCCATTCCTCCCTGGTTATTCCCCCTACCAAGTGTTGACCTCAATATACAGAAAGAATTGGAAAATAAATTAGACTTCCCGTATGGTACATAGTCCAGAAATATTCCCATAAGCATTACTCAGACTCTTTGTTTATATTCAGAGATGGTTCCAAAGATCCTTGTGCAAGTGCAGCATTATATATCACAGTGACTTGGTCAAAAGAGTGACAGATCATGTATCAGTTTATATGACAGAGCTATTGGAAATATTATGAGCCCTGCAGTGGATAGTGGAAAAGGAGATAAATAACACTGATTGCATCCGATAGCTATTCTGCACTTAAAAAAATAAAAGCAAGCACATCAATTAGAACGGATGTCATCAATGAAGTGTTTCTTATTATGTAAACAATGAAAATGAAGGGTATATCTACACGCATCCTTTGGGTTCCTGCTCATGTTGGTGTAGAGGGAAATGAAGAAGCGGATATTCTGGCTAAACAAACACTCAGAATTAAGCATGTAAACCTACATGTGCTGAAGCCAAAACCTATTCAAAAATGCACACATTGTAACCAACCAGAAACAGTCGAATATGTACTGCTTCATTGTAAGGAATACAATCTTAAGAGGAATCACCTTTCTCAGTCACTAAGGAGGGCAAATCTATGAGCTTTCATTGTCAGGTCTTTTGAGGAAATCAGCAAGCAAGGGACATGGTGACATTATTTAGTTTATAAATGTAAATATAAAACTGGTTTGGCTAAAATAACTATTTTTCTACTGCATAATCTCCCAATCAACACTCCAGTACAGTCAATGGCAGTTTGCCAACCAGCAATTAACACAGAAGAAGAAGAAGAAGAAGAAGAAAAAGAAGTAGAAGTAGAAGTAGTAAATTGGGCAAGCACAGCACATAACAACTTAAAATGGAGGCCAGGAAACGATTTTATTTTTATTTTGTAGCCATCCCGAAAAGACATCTTGTTCTCAATTGCCTGGAGAAATCTACTCAGTGGCGCGACTTCATTTTAACCAGGTTCCAAACACTTTACTTTGTTCCTGGCCCTTCAAAGAGGACTGCCTTAAAAAAACGCGCACAGTTGTCGCTGGAGTTTCGCAATGGATATTTTTCCGAAGGATTTAGGAGTTCCCACTTTATGTCGCCAGACAGGAGACTCAGGCTCATAATCTGTAAATTTACAATATTATTTGTGAATTTGTGATGTTTAAACAGGTCATCGGCGACCGGTTGATATTAGTACAATCAGCATAGCAACATGCACAAAGATAAAACTATAAACATTAACGCTTAAACGTTTTCCAATATTGACATGCTACACCCGGTCAGCTCGGATAACTGATCCACGATTTAGTCATTCACTTCCTTTTTTCAGTAACTATGAGCACAAAAGTATAATTACTTGAAATTTACCAACATCAAAAACCAGTAAAAGGGCAAAATGGTGGCGACTCCTTACCTCTGCAGTCCGATTATGTGTCCATCCCTCGATTAAGGTATATTCCTTTAGTCCATAGGTGTCCACAGATTAAAAAATAAAAAAAATCAAAAATCAAAAGGGTTATTCATAAAATTATTTCCAAGTGGTGAATATTGTCATGTGAAGTCCATTGCAGGGCAGCGACTCAGCGACTTTTATTTGTAGCACTTCTTCTTCTCTCCCAACATATTTCTGCCACTTCCCTCCTTCTGACTGCCTGGCAGTGGATGCTCTTGTTCTCCTGCTCCAGTCCAGCTTGCTAGGGTGGATCGGGTCTAGCATGTCCTTGTTCAAAATCGGACTCAAACGGATACGGCCACAAGCGTTTGTTTACAGCTGCCAGAGAAGCGCAGAATTTGTAGTTGTGGCAAGCTGACCAATCAGAGTTTACTGGGCTCTGATTGGTTAGCTACAGGGGGGCGGGGGACCTTAAAAAGCTCTGAGCTCTAACAAAGCCTTTCAGACAGTTGTTGAATACAGTTTACATACCAAGAAAAAAAATGGAGTGTGTGAGGAAGAGCAAAATCAAATACAGAAAAGAAATCAACTGAACAAAAAACAATAATTGTAGTTTTATTATTAATTATTAATGTGCAGCTAAATAACAAACATTGGATTTAGTTAAACGAAAACAGTGCGCTAACGATGGATTACTCTGAAAAACATACAGGTAAAAGTATCAATAATATCTTGAATCCCAAGGGAGCACAATGCCTCTCGGACCTATTCATCATTTCTGGAGTATTATTTTTGTGGTATTTCTGCATTATCAGTTTACAAAAATAACCAGAAAAGATGTGTGAGAGAGCACTTGAGCCAACTGAGCCTTGAGGACAACCACGTAGTTGCCCTTTTAGGGAACGTTGGCCCTGCTTCTGTCACAGTCATGGTCACACCACTGCACACAGTCAAACCTTCCAGAGTTGTATAGGGAATAATTAGAATAGCCAAACAGAGTGCTAAGTCAAAAAACCCATACACACAGAATTCAATTTGAGGGTCATGTGGTTTGTTAACAAAGTGTGTAACGTTTGTTAAACCTACACTTTTGCACGGCAGATCTGTAGTGGACTTCACATTGATGATCAAAAATTACATCATACAAGAAGTAACTTTTTCAGTTCTCTCTTTCACATCCTTCCCTCCACAGTCAATAATTACTCAGGTATTGTTTGATAAACATCTTCCAAAGATGCAGAGATGACTATCATTCCTCTTGTCAGACACCAAAAAAGAGGTTCAAAAACTCCCACAGTATCTCTGCAGACCCCTAATTACATTACACAGTCACAAGGTAACACATTGATGTTAATCTAAGCAGAGTTGTTCACTTACTTCTCAGTGCTTATTTAATAATCATGACAAAAAAAAAAAAAAAAAAGACTGAATGCTTTGCAGTGCGGTTTAGGACACACATAAACTCACTCAGCCACACTTTTCTACTCTGCCCTGTCCTTCTCCATCACGCCTCTCGTTCCCTGCAGATAATAACTCACTTCTCTGGCTATATTATCCTTCACTGTGTTAATACATGAATGATTTATCACATCCACCACAACAAACACACACACTGCATCATTTTTCAGTTTGTTCTATTATGGGTGATTGGACAGTGTGCACGCTGTAATAGTAAGGAAAAATTAAGGTTGGCTGCTCCTCAGAAGACAAGCAAACATTATCTATGCTGTCAGAGCCCTCGTTTAACCTCCACAATGTCAGGGTGAATAACTAGAGCAGCCTGTGATGAAAGTTTGGCCAGCAGGATTAACTCTGGTTTCACTCCATCTGTGCAGATTTTCATTAAAAGGGGTTCAAGTTGACAGTATCTGTTTCTGCTCACTGGCCTTGAACTACATATGAAGTTGTTAATGTCTGGGATGTTGAATGGTTTTGATAATGTTTTCTGCATTTGAACTGGTTTGAACAGTTTAGTACAACTTGCATTTTTCATCTTCAAACTCTCTCAGGTTTTTCTTCATTTCTATATTAAGCTAGTTTTAACAATCCTATTCAAAAACATGGGACCTTGCAACAATAATGCAGTTTGTCTCGTTTTCTAATGAAACACAAAATTTAATTAATGGTGGAATTTTATTTTATTTTTTTACATTTTTTTACTTTCTTTTGCCATGACAAGCATTGGGAAACACTCAATAGTAAATGAAGTAGTGTGTGTCCGTTTGCCTGATAAAGCGGCAGCTGCTGACATGAGTCTGATGGAATGCATTGTCCATGCTACAGTACGTACTTACTGTTGGCCCAAGATGTGTTTTAAATACAATTCATAGCTTCCATTTCACATGCTGTTCTCCTCCTGTGAGTTAGGACTTAGCGTTGGATGCTTCTTTTCTTACCGGACATTAACCATAAGCCCATAAGACCACACACACACATATATACACACACACACACACACACACACACACACACACACACACACACACACTTGTAGGTTTCCTCTGCTGTCACCTCACATTATATCCATATCTGCAGCACCATATCAGGCTTCCGTTTACTTAACTGACAAGCATCTCTGCCTCATATTTAGTAAACACTGGGAGCATGTCAGAGAATCGTGGGGGAGATCACCGCAGTGTCAAAGAGATAAAAAGAGATAAAGAGCATTTACATAGAGACTAGTACCGACGAGGCCTGACAAGCCTGGCTGTGATGGGTCAGAATGAGGAATTTCCACTCTTGTTAGGATGCTACAAAAATTTAACAGTCATTCCTCTCTGTGTTTGTACCTGTAACTTTTAAATGATTTCAAACCTGTGGGATTTCCAGTTACTTAAAAAGGGGAACATTTTCTAATGGAACTGACCTATTTACGCACATTTAACATTAAGTGACTGCCCAATTTTCGTGAGACCGTTTCCATAGTAGTCTTGCAGTCTTTTGAGTTGTGATAACACAGAGGAGCATTGTTAATGTAAGCTTTCTATTTTAAAAGTTCTGTTGATGACAGTACTATACAACAGGGATGGTGCAGGTTGATAAATACATTCCTGAAAAGTCGATTCCTGCAGCTTTGTTCACAATATGCATCACTGTGTAAATTCACCCTCCTTCAGGACTTTGTTTTAAACCAAACAGACATATATTGTAGCGTTACATAAGGCACTGGGTTGGCTTTAGAAAGGTGGTAAAACTGATACTTGACAAAGCCACCAACAAATGAAATTGCTTACAATTAAGAATACGATGCACTGGAGCTGGCTCAGAGTCAAATTGATTACATGGAGGCAAATCATGAAAGTTTTTTGTCAGATAATTGATCCATTAGGATAGAAAGAAAACGACAGAGTTTAAGCACATTTTAAATGGTATTATTATGTTGCATCCTCTTTGGCCTGTGTCAATGTGCCGATTTATTCAAGTTTAATCCAAAAGTCATCCACTGACAGCAGCAACATGAAGACAAAGATTAATACAATTAGAAATATGAAGTGACCACCCATACACTACGTTAAAAAAAACCTTCCTGACCTCCTTTAAACCAAAGCCAAGATGCGTTTTTCATCATACAAAACCACAAACAGATGTATGTAGTTGTGAGTGTGACTCTGTTCAAAGTAGACAGTTTGTCTTATCTTCCTTTGGTCTCTGGGAGAAAAAACATCAGGAGCCACTTCAACCTCATAGTCATTAATTTACAAAAAACAGCAGGCGCAAGTAGGTATGAGACAAGTAAACAAAACCAGGAGATTTAAGGCACTGCACCAGCACCAGCATTCAAAATGGCAAAGTTCATGATGAAATGAAATAATCTTTCTGGAATCATTACAATCAGTGAATTCACATAAATCTCTCTTGTCGAGTTCAACTTTGACAATCATGCAAAATCACACCGCTGTCCAATAGTAAGCTTTCTTGTCAGTAGTGACCTCTGAGGGAATGTAGAGTAAAGAAGGGACAAAGCTGTGTTACACCGTTCACTTTTATTTAACCTCCTCTACTGGAGCATAGAGCGCTCCACAAAAGAGGAATGGTTTGCAGACACTTATGAAACAGGAGCTGACAATACAAATATCTAACACAAAATGTGTTTTGAATAAACTCTGTGAACTACTGTCCCATCAGGGACTGAGTCAACAAGCTTGCGAACTGTCAAGGCAGTCCATAAATTACGACCCCATAGTTTCTATTGTGCAAGAAGTTTATGACGACCCATAGTTAAGTTTTACTGTTAAATCACATCTACGTCTTGTTTGAGACATAATCAGCCCTTTTAGCAAATACCCCAAAACGCCATGTTTACGTTCAAGTGACAAAGCCCTCTAGCGGCTGTAGTAATTCTGACCGGAGGAGAGGAGGAAGTCAGGTGACATTGTTATATAACAACAAAGTCCGCATAGGGAGGAGGTCAGGGTGGATGGATGTGTTGACATCATGATGGACTTTAACAAGGGAGACCGCTGTTCATTTCCTGTTTCCAACCACGATCGTCCAACCACGATCGTTATATAATCTTACCCACGTTTTTATTATCGTAACCATGACGATGAAGGTCATTGAATTAAATGATCCTGAAATGAATCCTGAGAACACAATTCCAGCGGTGAAAAAGGGCACAGTGTAGAGAAGAGCGAGAGAGAGGCTCAGACCTATTGTGCCTGACTAAGTGCTAGCATCTTCCCACCTTGCTAGCATGCGAGGTGTTAGCTTGGAAGCTAGAGTTTCTAGACCAGTGAGTAACGCCATTATGTTATCAGCAGTAAGCCTAAAGCACTGCCTATGTCATGAAGAATCGGATGAATTTTACTGTGCCACTCACTGGTGTGACTGAGGCTTAGGAGAAAGTAAAGGAAATGGAAAAAATAAGGAACATGTGTGGGTTGTATTTTTGCCCATGTATCCCAGAGAGCTTTTGAGGCATCACTCATTATGTGATTAGCCCTTGACCGCTGTTTCCCATATTGAGTTCACATCACTAATGTCACATCTATTTCATTGATATCTTGGTATTTTGCCAATTGATTTGCACTGCACATCATGAACATGGATTTGTTTCTTTAACTATAATGTATCTCATTGCCAAAGGCTCCATTATTTTACGAAGGGACTCAGGGAAAAGAGCTGACACTACACAATCCAGTCTCCAGCTTCAAGGTTTAAGTCTTACACAACAGAGCATAAATCAACTGTCAAGGGCAATATACTCTTATTTTCTGAGCTTACATATGGCTGACTGCAGACAGGAGACAATTAGCTTGACGCAGTGACGAATTAGATCTACGGGATAACTGCGCTCAATTTATGGCAGTGACAAATAGAATCTATGTAACGCGTTTGAGAAGTAAAATATTTTTGAAGACGTGTTTTATTGCATTTTCTTTGGCCTTGAAAACCAAATGAAGCACATCTTTTGAGTTCATATTTGCTTTTATAACCTCAGGTCAGGTGGAGCTAGTTTTTCAGAGGGGGACAAGCTATGATTTGAGATGCGCCTATGGCTGCGCATGTATCCCCACACACATGCTAGTAAGGCCCTTGGGAGTAAGGACTGCAGACATTGTGGTGCCTTGGTCACTGTAGTCACCAAAGTGCCAGGGGACTTATCGATCTATCAGAGTCAACATTTTCACATGCTCACAACCTGTATGCAGTATGTCACTGCTATGATTAACATATCTGAGAAAATAGTCATCCTGTACCAAAACAAGTCCCTTCTTTCCAGAGAACTTTCCCTCTTTGGTGCTTAAAATTTTAACTGTGAGTCAGACAACACGTTAGGTCTAGCTTTGGGAAAAAATTGCCTTTTTATCATGCTCTTAAAAATCTGAGTCTTTGAAGCCTAATGATAGATATTACCATGCAAGGGCTTATTTGAAGGCCTCAGCAGACTGTTCACAAAATAAGCTGAGTATGATATCTCAAAAGTTTTTTCTGTCAGTATTGAAAATTGGCCATCACGCTCCAGAGAACATGTGGCACATCTCGCAGACTTATGTCTCCACACGTCCCTGTGGATCGGCCTCAGTGCGCATCTAAATCCCTGAAAGACATGGAGCATTTGACACAACTTAAACTGAAATTCCAATCTAACGCTGCAGGGGAAATCTTGAGCTTTAAAGGATTAAAGAGTAAGGGCCGAAGACCTCTCAAAAGCAGATGCATTCACACTGAAGATACCTCACCGCTGATGTTCAACTGTGAAATACCGGGGCATGAATACTAACCTGATTTTATACAATTTGTATAATCAAAAGTAGGTTTACACCTGAATCAAAAGAGTTTACTATACCCCATAGGGCACAGCATGGCTCTCTATTATTAATTATAATATTAGATTACTATGATGATTGCCAGATTTCAAAATCCAATAAAATACATATAATTTTTTGAAGTTATGTGTCATTGATTTGAATGCAGGTCATGTTTATAAAAAACAGCGCCCGGTTTTGCCAGCTGAAATTACAGCTGCTGTTAGATTTGTATCAGGTAACAGTAGCTCCGTGAGTTGGTTGAAAATGCCATTTTACCGGCTGTCTTGAATGTTTCCAGGAGAATCATTTAAAAAAAAAAAAAACACTATAAAATACTTCAATGTATTTTGATGGCTACAAAAGCTAACAGGTCCCAGGTAACAAAGCACCTTCCTCACAGCTGATGATCCATGTAGAAGGAAATAAAGAAACAGCATTGTTATTGTTTTGCAACAAAGGGCTATTTGATAAGATGAAATGAGGAAAAAAATTAATTTAAGATTCAGTCACATTCTAACATAACCGTGTAATATAACAGTATGCTTTACTTTCAACATTACAAGAGAAGAAGCTTTTAGGATGAGGGTGTACTCCGGGCTACCTGTTCGTCTGGCATATGTAATGGATAGGCTAACAAGTTTGGCTGGGGTTTCTGGAGCCGACACAGTGGGGAAATACAACACAGTTGATTGTAACTTCACAAACTGATATAGTATGACATTTTCCTTGGCTTTGAAAGTAACTTAGTGCAAGTAACAGCCCAGAGCAATATTTGCAGGAGTCTGATTAGTCTTCACAGCTGCTTGCAAGTCTCAATGGTCTCACAACAATCTTTTCAGTCCTGTGAATGTGTCTAGAAATCGTAGGAAGAGTGAGAGAGACAAAGATACAGAGATAGAGAGATATTACAGATTTTGCAGTACATTCACACTTAGTCGATCTTGCTAAATGGCCTCCATTTGGATCCTACTCCGTCACATGAGGAAAGAGAAAAGAGCAGTGAGGCTGATGACTATCTCATCTCTTATTTCAAAATGCAAAATGCACCATGAACTCATTTACAAAACTCATTATCTTTAGTCTGATGTTCTGTTGGTTTCTATCGAACTGTATTCATAACCATGAAAACTACACACTGCACTTTTAATCTTGATATTAATCTTGCAGATGAACGCATTCTATGCTCGAAAGAAACATGAAAAATGCTCTCCACTGCGGCTAAGTGCCAAATATCAAGACATTTTTATGGCTCTATTTATCTTACTGTCCTCCTCCCATGGATTTCTGGGATAGAATTAGGTGCTCTGTATAATCTATGATTAGTTGGAGCATTGTGCAATTTCAAAAGGAGAATGGAAACATTTTCACAATATCCTGAAGATCCAAGATCCCGCTGACTGGTTTTCCTGTAGTGAAATAGACTTAACTGCTGTCGTTGTACAGGCCTGATGCATTCACATATCTCATATCCTATTGCTCTCACTAATGATCATAAAGGACACATCAATAAGGACATTACATGCAACATGTACATAATTTATTTCGCTACAAATGTTACGGCACATACACTTTTTTCTTTTTCATAAATACCACAGGACACCACATGTTGTAACAGGCTTCATTAACAAACAGTGAAAAAAAAAAAAAAAACTTGTGCGAAAATAGCTTGCAAACATTTAGTAAACATTCAGCTGAGTGACGACTTTTTCACTCTGGCCACAAAAAGAAGTTCACATATGATAGGTTTACTTGTCATATGACAGCTGAAGCAACATTTTAGCTTTCAAAGAAGATTCACATTTGCAAAAGTCCACCTTTATCGGCAATCTGCGCTGAGATTCCACAGCGACCGTTTTCTCATGACTCTTCATTTTGAGTCACAAACAGGAAAAAGGAACTTCCACACAAATATTATGGTACAAGTTAACGGGCGTAACTCTTCAGCCATTATTTATTTATAGCTTGTGAACTCAAACGTGGATTCAGTTGTTCCAAAAAATCTACAAATGCTTCATGAAAGTGCTATACAGTGCTGCTGTAAGTAAGTGAAGGACCTAATATGTTCAATAGGAACAAAAGTAGATCGGTGAGGAGAGCATTAGCATTAGCCCACCTGAGCCCTGATCATATCAAAATGTGTAAATCCATGACATCGATTATACATAGATTTTACACTGAAGGTGTGTGCACCGCATTTTGATATGCCCTCTAAGACTTGTCTGTAACCTAGAGTCCACTTTTTATACATTTTATTGAGCAGACCATTGGTTACTGGGTAATCTGGGTCCAGACTTTTTTGGGAGAACTGACCGTACATCGTATGCATCAGTAGGAATCGTATATGATTCCAAACCATCAGCTGTACGTGGAATGTTGTAGTGCCAGCTAATCATTCAAGACTCATTGCGTATAACTGTGTTGTGTCCTCCAGCAAGAGGAGGTGAAGACATGAATTACATTCCTTATTATACAGGTGTATTGATGAAACAGTAACCATTAATAACTCTGAGACAGCTGAGGTGCAAGGAGAGGCCACTGCCAAGAGGGAGCAGTGTGGATATATAGTTAACAACCTATTCCACTTTGACTACAACAGATCACTTTGAAAGGAAACGTCACCAAAATCTACAAACACATCACAACAGATATATAGCAGACATGCAAACCATCACTTGTGAGGTGCCTCTAAAATTAACAGATGGTTTAAATACCAACATCTTTTTTTTAAATCCAGCAGTGACTCATTCATATAGTGTCAATGCTTCAATTATTTTAAGTGAATAAATACATTAGATCTAGAATCTGGTCTACAATCTTCATCTGTTTTGTGCTTTGTGCATGCTGTACAGTGAAAATGTTGAAAAATAAAAACCCTGGAGAACATTTGTTATGACATTCAACCCCTGCATTTACTTTGCTGTAAATCAATGAAAAAGAAAAACAAAAAAAAGGTCAACATACTGGAAAGCTTGTTTTTCACATGGAAAATACTGACGTATGATGACACCGTGTTTACGTCTATCCCTAAGGTCTGTGACAACAGTGCTGACTAAACCTAGTGATACAGTACGTAGAGATTCCTCTGAGGGAACAAAGTTCACAGTTTTGACGGTGTCAGCCGACCTTACTCCAGAGGCAACGCCACATGCACTAAAACACAGGTCACTTACACCGATTTAGACTGGCAGAGAATCCCTGCTCCCCCTCCTGCCTTCAGGAGCCACATTTAGCATGCTGTCACTTTGATCAGAACATACTAGAGATTGCCAAACTGACTGAGTAAAAAGGGGCTACATCTGTGCAATACCGCCATTACTCCTGTTGAGAGTAATGATGTTGCAAGTCATTTAGTGTGGAAAAAGTGGGATGAATTCTCCAGTAAAAAGCCTTGAATGCTAAGTGCTCATTCTCCATTTGTGCATGCCAAACTCAAAAAGTGACCTCTTCAAGAGCCTGTGATCTCAAGATGGGTGATAAGAAAGAAGGGCTCATCACAACCTGCAAATTGGGAACTGTACACTCTTAAATCTACTAATCTATTTCAGTCCTGTGTTTATTCGGGATTTATCTGATTCTCCAGCTAAACAGGGATAATGGATTTATTTGTCTTTATTTGGCTTGTCTCAGTTGGATTGGGGCATTTCCTGGAGACTGCACACCAAGAAGTGTCTAAAGGAGAGTGACTGAAACTGACTGAAACAACTGGAGCAGCTGAGACTCTGCTCAGCGGACTCCTGGGCGTCTTATTCAAATGTTAGATTGATTTCGTGAAGATCCAGACATCCGTTTACAGCGAGGGATGTCTGGGAAACATCAGGGAGCAGTGACAAAGGCGCACAGTTTTTCTGTTTTTCTGATCTCTGTTTATTAGCCTGAGTAATCACCAGCACCGTGTCTCAGGCCTGGAACTGTTATCACTTGGCTATTTCGACGCACTGTTTATTATTGTGTGTGGTTTTGTATCCTTGTGCCATGGCTAAGGAAACAGCTTCTCTGGTTTCAGTAAACACTGTACATGCCGAAACACAGCAACCACAAAATGTAATAAACAAACAGGGTTTGTGCAACAATAGGAACAACTGGTACTGCTACACTGCTACTGGCACAGCGGGTGGACAGAAAAGACTAATAGTTTGCCTTGCACGTATGTAATGGCTATATAATGTACCAAATAGTGGTTTACATGACGCGCACTAGCAAATGTAAAAAAAAAAAAAAAGTGCATTAGAATTTGAACAGCTACAGCCTTTAAAGGTCAGTAGAATAATCACATTAAACAAAACACAATTTGCCTCACACTATCTTTAGGGCTATGATAACCTGGCTGACACAACCTATACAAACTTGCATGTTTTATCATGTGACTCAGACAGGATGGCCCCTGCAGTTTCTCAGCTTGCAGCATTGCGATGCAGATAACTGGGAACATTCATATCTCTGGTGCTATCTCCTGGCAACAGAAACTCTCATGCAACAGGCTGTAAAACACTAGAGCCGGGAGCAGGGCCTCACAACATTGCTGAGCAGTGGGGGGAGAGAGAGAGAGAGAGAGAGAGAGAGAGAGAGAGAGAGAGAGAGAGACAGGTTCTGCCACACCTGTTGTTGATCATCTTTCACGCTAAGACAATACATAAAAAAAATAAAAATTAAAAATTAAAAAATTAAATGAAGCCAAATTATAATTTTGGTTGAGCTGGAATGTATTTCTTCAAAAAAAAAAAAAAAAAGCACCAAAGAGATATTACATTTGATCCTTCAATACTTCTCATTCATTTTCTGATGGAAATAAGTTAATTACTATCCATGCCAAATTGACATGTTCAAATGGACTTTACAACCACATCTACTTTGATTTTCAAAAACATTTTATGGCAGTAAATTGTGGGGTCTTTTGCCAAAAAATCCCAGATTTAAAAAAAAAAAAGCCAGATAATTAGCACTTATAAAATCCTCAAACCATTTAGTCGAGAAAATAAACATCTGAGACACTGCCCAATAGTGCAAGTTCTATGGACAGTGAGTCGTGTGAAATAGTTTTGATAGTTAAGAAATCTTAAAGATGTGATGAGGTAGATGTAAATCAATATGCTAAATGTAACAAAAGGAAACGTGATCTATCTACAGCATCTATTCACTGTATTTTTAGAGGAAAAACGCACTTTCCTTAGTTGACATGATTATGACAGTTTCTTTAAAGCAGTCTCCAGGTACTCTGCCGGTCATTTCGACTAGCCTTACCTTCATTAGTCAATTGGAAAAAAGTTTATGAGAGCAGTGTAAACATGTATTGACCACCCTGTTGACAGATGTCTCAGGACTCCAAGCTTAAAGGACAGTCGTTAGACTTTTGTTGCAATTCCCGTTAGGGTCCATTGCTCTGTCTACAACACTGCAGACCCCCGCTCCTTTGCCCAGACACCCTTCATTGGCGTCACTGTCTTCTGAGCTGCCCTTACTCCTCCCTTGCTGCTCGCTCTGCCAGCTGTGCCTGCTGTAGACGTATCCATTCACCGGCCCCGCATTGCTGAGGCGGTTCCTCTTCATGCAGAGGATTTCCTTGAAGGCATACCTGAACTCAGGACTCCGGCAGTAAATGAGCGGGTTGAAAGCAGAGTTTGCGTAACCTATCCAGTTGAGTATCCTGAAGGTGATTTCAATGTCCTCCACCTTCCATATAGCCACCACAACGTTGAGCAGAAAGAAGGGCAGCCAGCACAGAGTGAAGATCCCCATGATGATGCCCAGGGTCTTTAGGGCTTTGTGCTCACGAAGGCAAAACTTAGCTTTCTTTTGGGCGCGCCCATTATTGGCCTCCAGAGATTTGAGAGCGCTGTTGTCGCTGTTATGAAAACGTCCCACACTTTGGTCAATCTTCTTCAGCTGGCGCTTGGCCTCCTGGAAAACACGGCTGTAGACAAAAACCATGATGACTAAAGGGATGTAGAAGGAAATGATAGAGGACGTGATGGCGTACGCCATGTTGGTGTAGAACTCACAGCAGTTACTGTCCTTAATACAGTCCTTAGCCACCTTATCATCTGATATCCACCACTTCATGTGGATGGGCAGGAACGATATCAAAGCTGCAATCACCCACACCAGCACAACCACAATGCGAGCCTTGCACTTGGTGAGCATGGACTGGTAGCGGAAGGGAGAGGTGATGGCTAAATAACGGTCTATAGCTATGACACACAGGGTCTCGATGCTTGCAGTCACACAGAGCACATCAGTTGCAGTCCAGAACTCACACCAGAAACTACCAAAATGCCAGGTCTTAAAGATGATGTAACAGGCACCGAAAGGAACCACAATGAGACCCATGACTAGGTCAGCACAGGCTAGGGATGTAATGAAACAGTTGGTGACATTTTGGAGACGCTGGAAGCGGGCAATTGCTATAATGACCAGGATGTTTCCAAAGACAATGCACAGGACGAGTAAGGACATGATCATGCCGAGCAGGATCATTGTGGAGTCACTGAAACCCTCCTCATGTGTAGCTGGGTCTGATGACGAGTTATTCATCTCCGCACTCGCATTGAGGTACACTGGGGGGGTCGTGCTTCCCATCTGAAGAGACTATATGAGGATAACATGCGCACACACACAGACACACACACACACACACACACACACACACATGGAGGTGAAGATTTAAGATAAAAACAATTTAAATCTAAAAATGGTCTGATAAAAGCAGACGAAAGAAAACAAACATTGTTCATAGAACTTGTATGTGAATATAAAACTATTACTAACAGATTTGCACTCATCTGTCTGATTGAAAAGAAAATGAGAACACAAATTACAACGCCAACACAGCAAAAGGCTTCAACAAGCACAGCTTTAAAACAAAAAACAAAAAAACAAACAAAAAAAACATGTCAAACAAGCAAACCAAAAATAAAAGTACAAACCTCCACAGGTAGTTGTTTCCTACCTCCCATATGAAATAGAAATATGACTGTTCAGGTAGTTCCTGTAAAGTATTCAGTGTCACATGTCCGTCTTTCTACTCTCTGTTTTTCCTAATCTCCGTGTGCCTCACTCACTCAGTGCCTTGCTTGAGCAGTGTTTCCTCTAATGTGTCTCCCAGGCTATTTGTCAGAGCCCTTATAACGTGCAGTGATGACATCATGGTCAGTGCTCAGCCAATCACACAGCCAGCCTGCGGAGGGTGCTGAGAGCTCCTGAGAGTTTGAACACATTGTCCCCGCGGTCACTGCTGCAGGGCTGCATGAGACTAAAGCTGCGAACACAACCAATGACTTTTTATAACTTCGTATTCTTCTTCATCTTTAAAAGAAAAAAATGAATATGCAAAAAAATAGATTAAGAGTCTTGCATATATACACACACATTTTAGAATGCATGTATTATGTTGAAAGTCAAGTGGAACATTTAGTTCAGTTGTTCAGTCCAAGCAGTGAGGGGGTTTTACAGCTCTTGCTTGTTAGTCGGGAACATATTAAAAACAGGTGAATCTTTCTCTGAGGAGAAAGTTGGATGCACAAATGATCCAACTGGCAAATTAAACCAACTTCAGTCTATAATGTATGAGTTATTGGAAGGTTTAACTGTTCCCCATGTGTTGTCAAAACTTCAGTGTGTTCATGTGGTGTGGTTTTTTTCTGCTGTGATGTTCTGTTAAATATGAAAATATGTCTGTTTCTGGAATGAAATAGTCCCGGCAGGAAACTAACGAACTCACGATTCACAACTCACAAATGCTGCATCAAAATAGAAAGAAGACATTTCTAGGATGACGGACAGATTTGCATTTTTGAGAAGCTTATGAAGTCCATGCAAAATCATTGACATGCAGCTATTCACTGGAAGGTTTTTGTTACCTGAAATCCTATTCAAATTCTGAGATAGAATATCTGCGCTTCTGTGAAACAAACATGGAGCCCTGCGTAGGTACCGAAACACTGCCAGTAATATATGAAAAGGGCAGAGGGATGAGAATGGATCAGCCACTGTGGTGTAAATGGTTTTTCCGTTTTCTCTGTTTTTGTGCTTCAGCTCTGTTTGTTTTGAGACAGCACGAAGTCTCACCCCTAAATAGCCATCACTCTGGGTATGAGTAGTCATAAGTTTTGTACGCAAGCACAAGCTGACTGTGTATTTAAAGATTTAGCCAGTTAAGAACTACATCATCCTGTTGAAAGTGAGAAAACTTTCAGACCATTTGGAACAGAGAACTAACCTGCCTGTGGAAATTATTCACATCACATGTTACAAATGGCATTCACATATATATAAGTTAAGCACTAGGTGAGTTCTGACACTATGTAACCCTGCACAACCACCAAGATTTTTGCTTTTAGATGATTTATTACAGAAAGTGTTTGAAACCCAAAATGGTCATAAATTATGTCTTTGTGTTACTTATGGATGGAATTATAGTGAAAATAAATTATTCACATCTTTGCTGTGGATGCCACTTTGAGAACAACCACTGCCGTAGATGAAGAACTTTTCATTCATTATTTTCTGCACGGGCAGTGTGGTGCCATGGGCTCAACTGTCTTTGCCTTACTGCAGTAGAATGATCAATTCTCTATCAGACATCTGTCATCAATAGATATAACATGTTTTTCAGTAATTTATGGTTGGTTTATGTAAACTTTTGGTAATCTCTTTCTCTAATTTCTAATTTTGTTGAAATACAGTTTGTGAGAGGTCAAGCATGTGAATAATATTGCCATTATGATAGAGCATGGATCATAAAAAGGCCTTTGAGATAAGTAGGTGTTGTTAGTTCTCTCTCTTTCTCTCTGTCTCTCTATCTCTCTCTCTCTCTCTGTGTGTGTGATAACGTCACTGAGGGAAGTGATGATAACTTCCAGAGCTCTGACCTCCTATGAATGGAGACGCCGCAGGCGCTGTGCCTCATCCATTTACTTCACAATAAACTCTCACACAGTCCATATGACTGTTGACGCAACAGCAAATCCAACCAGTAAATCCTTATGTTCCGATCTCAATACTCAGCATTCAAGCAGATGCTGCAGACCATTTTATATATCCCACTTTTTAACATAAAACAAGACAGCTCAGATGCCTGCCTTGCCTCCTGCTATTATGTCTTGTCTCTTGTCCCCTTATTTTCTGTCTCTTGGCAGGTTTCCATGAACATGGATATTCATGATCCCAGAATAAATTCAAATGTTTTGATGACTTTGTGACCTTTCCTGTTGCGCTTCCATTGGATTGAAATTTGCACTTGTGGCCAAGAAATATCAAAATTTTATGCACACGTTGCCCTGAAATTGAGCACATAGCACATCTCTTCTCCCTAATGGTTGAGTTGTTACCATTTTGAACACTCCTTGAGTTTTCCTCAAGTTAGTGAAAATGTCAACACTGCAAGTAGATCAAGATGAAACTCGCTGAGCACAAGAATGCTTCCAGTTGAATCAACTTGTGTGATTTTAGTGACCCCCATGGTCTTATCTCTTGTGCAACCTACAGGACAAACCCAACATGTTAAGCCTGACTCCTGATAAGGCTCTAAGAATAGAAAAACAGTCAGTATGTTGTCCACACCCTCCAAAACTTAGTATGGATTGTGAACATTGCACCCTTTGCGGGCTTAGTTGTACTTTGCAATGTAGAGACTTTGCATTTCTCTTCCTCAGTACTACCTGGTCTTCATAATACTGGGTACTTGAAATATACTGCAGTCAACTACTGGCCTTCTTCAACATCACTCTGGTTAACTCTGACTAAGAGCTATGTATGTACATTCAATTTAATGTAAATGTAATTTCTGTTCAGTGTCCTGTTTTGGAAAGTGGGAGTCTGCATGTTCGATTAATCACGACTGGTTTCCTCAGTGTGTGACATCTGTCTTCCTGTATCCTGTCACTCCCAGGCAGAGCCAATTCACATTTGTATAACACTCTCACTTGGATCCTGTCTGCACTTAGATATTGTATATTGCTCTGTTTAGTCAAACACTTTTACAATAAATCTATCTCCTTTCCACACCATCTCCTCTTGGACTCCCACATTTCTTCTTCATAGAAAGTTGTAATGTTGATATGTTGACCCAACCTGCAACTCCCACCTCCCCCCAACTATATTTTTCCTGTAATCTGTAAGGAACAATAACTGGAGGCATTGTTCGTCCAGGGAAAGTTTTCAGGAGCATGAGAGGAAATGAGAGTCAAAATATCCCCTCTCACTTGTTTTCTTAAATGTCAGTTCCCCTTACTGACATTACATTTGCTACGTTTGCTACGTTAAGCTGTCTCATGGCCCCAGCTTCATATTGAGTGTATAACCATGATCGTGACATCAATGTTCTTGTCTAATTCTCAACAAGGAAAAGAATTAAAGTATTTTCCCAAAATGTTAATACATTTAAATATTCCGTGCGAGTAGAGTTAATTTAACATATTAAGAGAGCCATACTAGTCAATATTAGTTCAATGAACAAACTTTTTTACAATTTAAATAAATATCATGGAACATTTGCTTTGTGACTCATTAGTTCACCAGTAGAGCTGAAAATATACTAATAATAAAAAATGTAAGTGCAAAGCATACATCTCTTTCTGTCACACACACACACACACACACACACACACACACACACACACACACACACACACACACAGATTGAGCCATAAACTCACAGGATTTTACTTGTACAAATACATAGAAAGTGTATGTTGTATGTGATCACATGTGCGTGTTCATACTGATGACTAATACGCAAATATTAATGAAAAGTTTTGCCAAATGAATTGTAATAAATGCAGTATTTCACTGCTGCTTCTTCTGCTGACTGTTATATCATGTCCAATCCATTCAATCTTTGTCCAATTCAAGGAATTATTGTTCAGGCAAATCATGCCCTTATTTAATTCATTCGAACAAAGACATTCCCCGTGGGATTAATCCATTGCCTGGACCACTAATTGGTTCTGTGATAAAGTCCCCTAGGGGATTGTGGGTGCGGTCTGCCCAAAAACAAATGGGTGTATGACCATCAAAGACCAAAAATGCGACACTGTTTGCAAAGCCATGCAACTGCAATGTGTTCTTGTTGCAAGTGGAGCGTATCCAAGTTGGTATTAAATGTGATTTAGAAAAAAACCATTGGGACAAATTTATTTTGTATATTTATTTGTATAATTAAATGAGACCGTATATAGACTAAGTAGTTAAGCAATGGGTGTACAAGTCATTGTTCACTCAGTTTGCCCCTGATAAAGTACAGGCGGAGGAAGAGGTTGTAAAAACACTTTACTGCACTATTCAACAACGTTTGGGCTGTGGCTTCCAGAAAGAGCTCAGCATACACAAAAGATAAATAAAAAATGTCATTGTAAGGGTCTGACCAATGTAACACATAAATTACACAGGATGCTGTCATGTGTTAGTGTGTAAATGCAACAGATGACAATGTTTCAGAATGTATAAACGTGTGAGGGCTGAATTTTTTTTACCCACAGCCTCTTCTGCTCTTTTCTAATAGGAATGTCAATATATTTCACCATCACAAATCGGCAAACATTTCCCTGCATGGCATTCATGGTAATGAAAACAGTATCCATGCGAAGGTTCAGGAAACTCTAGCGAGATGAAAAGTCTTTCTGCGCTTGGCAGAGAAATGACTGGTCTCATGAGAGTCACTTTATTTGTTAGTCTTATTGATTGTGACACACAAGGGGAAACACTCACAGATAGTATTAGACTTATTATTAGACATGTTCTAAGAGGTTAAAGGTTTGAGTGCTGGGATTGGCCTATTGACCTGCCCCAGTTAATCAGAATGTTCCGTTGGAAGAAGCTTGGAGATTTACAGCAGGATTAATAGTGTGAATTAGGTAGTCAAGGCCTGAGCTGAATTATTAACTTTGTTTAACCCCTATGGGAAGCAAAGTAATGCATTACTGTCCTTGTGAGGATTTAATTATTGCATGTGTGCCATTCTACCAAAAAGTCCCTGTAGAATTCTAGTCAGCACTCAGGGGAATTATAATCCACCTTTATAAAAAAAAAGATAGATAGATAGATAGATGATAGATAGATAGATAGATAGATAGATAGATAGATAGATAGATAGATAGATAGATAGATAGATAGATAGATAGATAGATAGATAGATAGATAGATAGATAGATAGATAGATAGATAGATACTTTATTAATCTCCAGTAGCTCATTAGTAATAATAATAATCATAGTGATAGCTGATAATAAATAATAAACAATAATAATTAAATTACTCCACATACTTTGTCTGAGCTGTTGTATTGCCTCATGGCAGCGGGGACACCTTCATTTTCATCATTCAGCCCTGAAATAGTTAAATGCAAATAAAAATTAAAATTAAAAATCCTGAATCTTCCTTTCTCTAATAATTCAAGGAATGTCTACAAAATCCTACAGGGTTCTTACTGCCAAGTCATGCTGCCATTTGAATCCTGATTGTTGTGTTGTCTCATTTACTGTTAATGGTAGGCAGCAGTGAACGTCAGATGATAGTGGTACAGTAAATAGAGATATAAATAAAAGAACAGCTGTTATTTTGTCTCCCTGAATGAAAGTGGTGGACTATAGGCATCTGAGGACCAATCCTGCCAATGATATTAACCGCCTATATGAATTTTTGGAAACCAGTTAGTATTCATGGAATAGAAATAAGGATGCCTGGCGATTTTCTCTTCACACTTGAGTTAGTTCCTAGCCCTCAGTCCACACCACTCGTTTCAAATATTTTGAACGCTTATGCTTTATACTTGATCCTACAGAAAATGGATTCATAATTTCTGGCCTGTTGTCACACACCAGTTGTTGCTTTTCTGCATAAAATCTGTGTTCATTTGCTCAGCTAAATTAAGAAATCTTGTATCTCCAATAGTGTAAGAATCGGTATAACTGAGACAACTGGGAGGAATAACTCAGCCATGGAATTGAGAAAGACATATGAAACTAACTACAGTATCTCTGGGTTTGTTTCTCACTGTAACTTTGGCAGATATCCAATTTGTATAAATAGCTGCAGTCTTGAATGGTTTCTGTCCACTGAAGCCTTGAGTTGGGAATGAAACATATTCACATGGAGCATTTAGTGTGAAACAGAAGACGGACAGAGCAGAGTAGTTGTGATGAGATCTGTGTGTTTCAATGACAATATTTAAGAGGAGGGATTACCATTCCTTTGGCAGTTTGTAAACAGAAAATAGATGAATGGAATCACACACACTCAAGCTCAGTAATGTATCACTTATTTATCGCTCATTTATCACTCTAATAGAATGTACCACCCTTCTGTCTGACTCTGGCATGCAAAAGACTGCGTCAATATCTGTGGCAAATAAGCTAAGATGCCGGCATCAGCCACGCCGTCCCTGCCAGTCTGTTGTTTACAGCCTCAGCTTATTAAAACTGGACTCCAGTGAGAAATGAAAAAGCCACATTTAAATTAACTTTGAAAGAGATTCATATCACCTCTCCGCATGACATGTTATCTTCTGATGCTGCTGTCAGTCAGCTGTGTATGTGTATGTGTGGCTGCATTGCAGCTGCATGTGTATTCTGCAGTCATCAAACTGCCCTTGGTGTTTTTGCAAATCTAACATTACAAGTAATACATTTCTTGGCAATTTAAACTCTTTCTATTAGCTTATACAAATCTGCAGACATATTCAAAGATGAACTGAGGTTATGTCAATATCAATATAGTCATAATTATGTTATTATCTGATACAAAAGTTTTAATCTGTGAAAGCTGCTTTATTTTTTTCTTAGTCAGCAAGACGTAGTGAAGCTGAATTCTTCTATCAGGCCCTTTAATTTCTGCAGCTTAACCATTATCAGGATTGGCCATTTCATATCGCAGCTACATTTGTGGTAACAACACAAACAGACTAAAATCTGTCAAACTACACTCAAGATATATTGACGCTTTACCCAAAGTCTACACAGTGAAAGACAGTCTGCCTCAACAGGCCAGGCCAGATATCTAATCCAGATATGAAATGATTTATCTTTACTGTGTCATACAGTAAGCTGCATTTGATTGCACTCTTCTACTTTTTTGGAAATAATTACAGTCCAGTGGACACACATGTTGTATTTTCTTTGACACACTCTGGATCAAAGTTTCAAATAACAAAGGAGTTCCATTCTTTTGTAGTTTTGACTGTTGAAGATTACAGGGGATTTTGAAGGGCATGCTCTAATGCTAATGAGAAAAAAATGTGAAGCCCCCCCCCGATGGGTCGCCTATGTGACTTTCCAGTTCATTCCAGCGAGGCACGAAATTGGCCACAGACTGCAGGTGATCCACTCATTTTATTCAAATGAAGAGTAATGTGTCAAAAGAAGCATGAAATTTGACATTAATAGAATGAACTGGGAATATAATGAAAGTGAAATGTTGTGAGAGTAGCCAGATATTTATTATGTTGCTTCAAACACCTTAACTCCTTGATACTTTTATGTAACTCACATTTTACATCCAAAGAAAGTACTGTGAACTGTTTGGAATATCTTTTTCTTTTTCTTTTTCTTTATTTTATCCCCTGCTACATACATTGTGTGCCTTTATTACATAAAGCCTATTCATTGTGGCAGCAGCTTTTGACACGCTAACACAGCTGTCTTGGATCAGCCACGTAGAGCTATGTGCACTGCACATTCAAGAACATCCATGGCATCCAAATCTGATTTACTAATCAGATTTAAACTGTTAAACTAAAGAACAGTTAACTTGTGTTTCTATGAGGATAATTCTTTTCACTCGAAGCTCCTCCTCAAGACTATTAGAAAATATTTGTTTCTTTGAGGCTCTGAAGCGCTGGAATTGCCATTGCTGGGTAATATAGCAAACAATGGCATGTCAAGAGCACCCCATGAAAATAAGCATGGAAATCAGACTGACTTTGAATGAAGAGGAGAGAACAATTGTATAATGGTATTCAGCTCAGAAAGGTTAGGCTTTTGTCCCTTCTCTTCTTTTATTTAGTTTTTATCTTGGATTCACAGTTGTATGGTGTTCTTATTTAAACCTTTTGTAAATCCTTTAATGGACATAATATTTTTCATTCAAACTTCTGACAGCTGCTTTAACAACTCAGTGAGAGAGATTAGCCACATGACAAGACATGTTTACTCCCTTTCACACACATTCTGATGGAGATGTGGTGTGGAGACGGATGAAACCTGAAACATAAACACAGATGCACACAAACACACAGGACCTACACACAGATGTACACACATTCTCACGTGTCATCCCGCGCAGCTCTTTTCTTTCCACCAAACTGTATTATTCATAAGTTGTCCATTTTTGCAGTTCAGCGCACTATGGAAGAACAAGTCTGAACTTTCATCTTAAGGTTCACAGAAAAACTCAATCGATACCAGGGGGAATATTTCCACAGTGTCCCCTGAGGTAGCCTAAGTCTGATCAGTTGTCAGGACCGACAACTCTGCCTGTAAAGAGCTGTCTCCACTCTGTCTTTTCACAATGAACTGCTGCTGCTTGTGAGTCATGCTCCTGTCTGGCATTTAGAGCAAAATGGAGCACCGGGTCCTCCCCTCCAAAAGAAAAAGATATATATTCTCTATAGCTGCTGAAATAAAAAACATGAATGCTGTTGCTTTTCTGCAGGTTATGTGCTATAAAGCCTGAGGCTATCTGAAACCTGAACTTATAATGCATCAGTGCAAATTAAAAGGCTGTCAGTGTAGAATGTCACTAACAGACCAGGAATTTGTGATGAGCAAAAGAGTAGATGTGTGAAGGGTAAAGGTACTTCACCAAATGTTCAGGTTGAAGTTAGGGACTGTGCACACATTATTGGGGTGGAAACGTTCTGTTTCACGTTCTGTTTGAGGTGTTTTTTCTTTGGACTCTCGTCTTCTCTTGAGTAAGAGAAGAATTGCAACAAACAACCTGCAATAGCTCATAATAATAAATTAGTACTTAATTGGTCACATCAATTTCACCATTAATAATGAAGAGTGCAACAAGAATATAAGACAGTTTAGTCCAATTTAAACCTAAAAGTGAGACTATCTAACTTTTGAAAATAGCAATAGCTCATACTCTTCCTAATGAAAAGTAGAATTCATAAAACGCACCCTTCTTCGATACAATACCCTCAAGCGTTTTACAGCTTCAGCCTTATTTGGTCTGGTATGACCAGTAGATTATGGTTAATGATAGCTACTCTTAGCACATTTGACAGTGTAATTGTGCTGTTGTTATTTCACCATGTTTCTGCGTAATTTATTATCACACAATTGTCACATGTTTCCTAAACTTTTTATACATACTTACTGACTATAAAATGTTAATGGTACATTTTCTTTAGTCCATCCATCAAATGCCAAAATTATGATTGGATTGCTGTTGTCTGCATATGGCCATACACACCTTTATGACCTGTAGCACAGACGAAAGCCATGTTTTTTAGAACGTTTTTGCAATAAATCTAACAAGCGAAGAATGAAATTAAATTTTAATCAAGGATGAGAAAATGATAAAATACAAAGACTAAAAAAAAAAAAAATCTTTCTGACCCTCCACCCCACACAGCCGAGTAAATTTTTATACAATCCCTTATTGATGTAAAGTAAGGGTTAGGTCTACGCTTTGGGTAGAGAGGAGACAGGATCTGTACAACCCGAGTATAAGTGTGTGAGTGGCTCAAGTGAAGCCAGTGCATGAGTTAACCAAGGCTAATGGCAATTCCCCAGCTAAGGCAGTGAGACCCTTGATCACATCGGTGTTATATGCAGTCCCAGCAACAGCAACAGTGAAATACATCATACAGCATTTTTGAATAAATCAAATTCCTCATCAACATTGTAACACAAAATTGATGTTTTAAATCATATTCAAATTTACCCATTGACTATGGACATCATTACGGGGACAGAGGGTCCTCTTTGGTGCGTGGTGGGGCGAGCAGGTTGTTAATATTGTTTGTCCTTTGCCGACTGCCACTTAGATGCCTGTCTGTACCAGGCCAGCAACAACTGTGCACTTTGTTGCTCAGAGAAGCCATGGGAGGGGGTCAAAATTGAATGAGCAGCCAAAGCACGTGAGCGCAAGCCCTGACCCCGGCTCTGCAGGTCAACAACCTCATTCGGCCTGTGAGCAGCCGATAAAAGCTGTCTCACTTCACTGACCCTGTCTGGGTAACGCAACGGAGATAAATGTAACATAGCTGTTCTCCCAGTGATGAACCTCTGTAATCTTAGCCTGAGAAGGATGGGACAAGCCTGCAGGAGGAGGCTAATTAGAGGTCATTATCACACTAATGACTTTATGGCACAATAACACAGCCTTGCAATTGTACAAAATAATGGTTTAAACTAGACAGGGCTTTTGTCCATGGCTTTGTTTAAATAGCTGAGTGAAGCCCACCGCTCTGGTAAATTTATGTTAATATTTCCTGTCTGAAAAAAAGACAGCTTTTTTTCATTTCCTTGTCAGGTTACGCGTCTGTGCAAAACAAGAAAACATCATGTTATTTTCCTCATCATAGATGCGATTAGTTAATCTTTGACCCATCTGACAACAGACACACATACAGGCTCATGCACATGCACACACAGAGAGATGAAGAGAAGGCCACTGCATTTATTTTGTTATGTTTGGGACTGAAAGGCAGTCTGGTCAACAATAAAAGAAAATATACTCGAGAAAATAACAACAGGGATTAAAAAGGTGAAGCCTCAGCCAGGCAACTTATTGCTCTGCAGGTCCATGGACAGATTAAAAGGTTATATTTACTGTGAGTATAGCTGATGACCACCAGTGTGGAAAAATCTTTTTTCTTTTATTCTTGGTTAAAGATGGAACTGGTGACGTTTTGACTTTTCTTTCAAGATGTCAAGGACTGTAAACCTTGTATGTCACCAACTTACTAATTAACAGAGAGAAGCAGAAGATAAAACTGATGAGCGTCATATGCAAATAAAGCCATGTTACTATCTCATCTTAACGAAACAGCTTCCTTATCATCCACAAACTTGCTACAGGTGGGTGACACTTTCTCTGCTGCGTTCTGTATCAACAAGCGAGAGAGATCAGCTAACTAACTCACAAGCCCTGGGTCATCACCTCTGTATTCAACAGGCACCATTTCCTGTGTGATCTGTCTGTTCATGTATGTGTTTAAATATTAATCAGGAACGGAGAAGCCAATCACAACCTGTTGAGAGAAGACATGCATACAGAAATGCAACAAAGAAAAACTTTAACTAATTAACCTAATTTATTTATGTTACGCGTCAGGGTTTTGGTTGATGGTTAAATCATACTGAAAAATCAAAGTCATTTAATTTCATGAAGTTATCAGAAAGGTACATAAACTCAATACTAAAAGATCATAAATATTTAATTTTATAAAATAACAGATTCTTGTCACAATATCACTATTATTAAGATGGAAATAATCTGCCATGCTTAAAAACAACACACTCCTATACACGTTTAAATTAATTATGTGGTCAAGTAAAGGAAGAGATTGAAATGATATTATTTGCCACATCAAATTACAAAATACCTATTCATCAAGAGCCTGATGCGCTCGTGTTTTCTCATAGATCTTTGAAGTAAATGGATTGTTTTGCTGTCTTCACTATTCTAAGGTCCAGTTAAGTTTGTGAAAAAAGGCCCCTGATGTTTAACAAACAAAAAAAGAGACAAACATATATATTTAAATCAATTGTTAAAAAGTCAGAGGATCGCTAAAGTCAGTGGGAATCATCTGGGTAACATGAATGTCTGTACAAAATTTCAGTGTACCAGTATATTTCAGTCTAGACCATCCTCCCTCGAGCTAGGCTGTTAGCCTGTCTTACATAAATAGGCCAAATACAATAGAATCAAAGAAGATGAGATAACTGTAGACAAAAGTGGAGGAGTACATTATGTGCATATATGTGTTTGATCTTGGTTGTGTGTTTATTTGTGGCGTTACCAGCTATTATAAATAAGATGTTCTATGTTGTTAAGTCTACATTTGAACCTTCTCTTGTTTTGTGGTTCAATGTAGAATGTGATCTTAAGACATAGAATTTTACACAGACTTTCTTCTTTTGTGAATCTGGTAAGGAAGACTTGAGAACTGACCCTCTCTGACAAATGCCATATGATTGAAAAAAAAAAAAAAGCGTGATTAAAAAAAACCAACTTTGTTCTCTCTAAAAGCACACAGGAAGTGTTGATTGCTAATCTTAGGCTGCTAAACCATGCCACTGGGAGGTGTTCTTTATTTTTTCTGCTTCGCCCTCACTTCTCGTTCCTCTTTTCTGCTGCCAGGAGACACACTGTTCAGCACTTATCTGATACCACCCAGAGGAAGAAGCAAATTGAGGTTGCGTAACCACTAAGGAGCCAATGAGGTCAGTGACTTGCAGCTATAGCTTGGCTAGTGTCAATCACCCCTGTTTTGTTGACCATTATAAATTCCGGTCCGTCACTCATTGTACAGTATGATTTCTATTGTTCTGTGTTTTTGCTGAGAAAAGTGAGCAGAGGTATTCTGAGGTAAGTTTTCAAGTGTTTGAAGTCTGTCATACACAACCTCTGGACTGAGCGCTCTTCACCCAAAATAAACATGTCAGTTCACTGGCAGGTTACTGCCTGGTAAGGAAAAAAACATGGCATACCATAGTAACACGCTGACCTCACTTGTAAAATCATAACAGTCTCAAATTTTCTTGTACCTTCAATAGTGCTCACAGATTTATTGGACAACAACACCCCATAAAAACTGCAATTATTCTGAATTCCAGTGATCTTAAGTCTCTTATTCATGGAACATCAAAGATTTGTAACATTTGCTATGTTTACAACATGGAAATATTTCTTGTCTGGGTATTTGCTCAACATTTCTCTATTATACTGTGTTGAAATGACCTTTAACTTTCTGTTCTGTAGCAAAATCCAATATTATGGATTTCTTCTCTGATACCTGCAGCATCACAACTTCCAATACCCACTAATTCCGCTAGCTTAATCAATGGGGTTGGTCAAGCTGGTTCTCTTCTTACATAAACTTGTTCCTCATCAGTAATCTTATTGAATGTGCTGTACATTACAGTAATGCCACCAAGTGGCAATGACTCTTCCCAGCATTTAATCATTTTGTTACATTCTATTGATCACATGAAGATATCCTCTCTCATCAAAGACCATATAGTCGGAGAGAGAACTGTCTCTGCACAGCTGATGAAGATTTAACGCATTGCTCAAGGACACTTAAGCAGAATGAAATTTATGCATGCAGCCTCAAGGTCAGATAGGCCCTCCCCCAATTCAGTCTTTTTTTTATTCTACTGGCATTTTAATGGACCAAATGACCATATAAAGAAATGAATGGATGGCAACATCAAGTGATGTACTTTCTCTAACTATCCATATACATATGAATAGGTCAAAGTTCTTAAAGGAAATCGTTAAGATAAAGATGAGTGACTGTCTGTGCCAAGAACATATTGTTCACATTCTTAACAGCATAGAGGGTAATGAGGGCCGTAATATGTGTCTCTAATTTTAAACATTTAATATAACAAGGCTGAGAGTCTCCAGCCATTAAGTGGCTCTGTGGGGCTGTCTTAGTTACAGCAGCACTGAGCTTGATGAGAATGAAATTTGCTTGGGAAATCATACACAGAAGTACTGGAAAAATGGAAAATTTGATCTGATGGTGCCACTAAGTTAAGGAATCACCAAAGTTAGAACAGTTCATCCTGACATGAACGTGCGCACCAAATTTCATGACAATCCATCCCATAGTTTTTGAGACATTTCACAGTCAGCCAGATTCATCATCTAGGAAACATCAATGTCTGTTCAAAATTTTCATGTCAGTCCCTCTAGTCCCCCTACAGTTGTTCAAATTCTTCACTCTGGACCAGAAACATGGATGGATCAAGCAACTGACAGATGACAGACTGACATTGCCTCCTGTAGAGCCATGCTGATAGCGTGCCTAAAAATAATGGGTAATGACATAATTATCATGTGCTTTTGATTGTGGGATGCCCCCATGATGCATTTTCTAACACAAACTAACCGCACCAGTATGAACAGGCAGATGTAGGAAGGAAGCATCAGACTGTGACATGACAGGTGAGAACCACACGAAGACTGTGGTTGAAGAGAGCAATGAATCACATTCCATTTGAACTGAGCTGTAATAAATGGGGCCAACTGGGCAAATGTTTGGAAAATGTGTGTGTGAGTACGTCATACATGTTTCATACATTTATTCACTGTCAGACAACTTTTGAGTTACTTTTCCACAGTTTGCATGTATCATATATTTATCACCGCATCAGTATATGCACTGACACAGCGTGTGTCACTTGATTCCTGTTTGTCAACTTCTTATTTCCAAGTCTCTGAACAACTGCTTCAATAGTTTTGCACTGCAGCTATTCTCTGGTCAGCTAGCCAGCCAGCTGATTGTCCCTTGGCATTAGAAAACAGAACTGAGAACCCTGGAAACTTATGCCTTTTGGGTGGAGCTACAGTGTGTGTGTGCAATTGTGTGAGCATGTGAAAAAACACAAAGACAGTTGGAGGGAGAACGAGAGACAAAATACTAGAGGGGTTTTATAACTCATGTCAGGTTTCAGTACTCTGAGATATCAACATGTGACAGTTATTGCTTCATTCCCTGGGGACGGGGGTGAATACCCATTGCCACACATTGGTACCACTTCAACCTGTATTTCTGTGTTGCACAGTCCCATCTGGTTTGCACACTGACCACGGCATTGATTATTCTCCTTGTTTGGAGAGAGACAGAGTACAGTTGGAGCCTCGCATTAAACTCTCACTGTAGCCAACAGCCTGGGTAATTGGAAACCTCATTTAGCAGAATGGTGACGTACAACAGTTAGTACAAACCCTGGCGTGCCTAGGAGTCGGAAATATTCACACATGGGCATGCATATGCCAAGACACACTCACAGCCGTAAATCCCCCCCCCCCCCCCAAGTTAGCTGCTAATGTTAGCTCTGGTGAGGGGAATGGCAGTGGAGCCGTACATTAACCAGGAGCCTGGACATGGTTTTCAAGTGGACACTTCTCCTCAATCAGTCTCTCCCATACACATCCAGCAAGCAATTACAGTTATGATAATGCAAGCTTCACTGTCAGTATGCTTAATTTTTATTGCATATTTCATCCGAAGAAAAATACAAAGTGCTTCACAAAAAAACAGATTAGGCAAACCATCAAAAAGAAAAAAAAAAGAAAAAGAAAAATATGGTTCAATAGACGGGAGCCAAGGCAAGTAACACCAGGATACGATACAGTAACATACGAGGAAAACAACTTTATGCTGTCGTCAGAGGATCAATAACCTGAGGACATATTTTACACAAAAAAAGAGCAACAATGTGTGGAAAGAACTGTGGGTGATGTTGATGTCACACATCTATCATTTATACAGTAGCTCACACTACCAGTTACTTAAGGTTTCCACACCCTCAGGCATGTCATATTACTGTTCTGACACGTTGAATTATAATAGGGTTATCTCCTACTCTTGGGTTGAGTGTTTAGGACTTGGTCTGAATTGAACTGAGTCTAGACACTCAACATTTTCATTTTTGACAGTGATTCTTTATGGCAGCATACTTACTGTATATCCGAAAACATAACATATATATTAATTATCAATACCCAAACAACCGCCGCTCCCACCCCAAATACTTTACAGACAGTTTTCAGGTTATTTGCAGCAAGGTGGTGAGTACACAGTAATAAATACATGACATGGACAGGACTGACAAAAATGCCACTGCAGTGTCTAAATAATGAAAGCCAGACATAAACTCCACTGTGTGTAGTTGTAAGAAGTGTGAATATGTTATAAATCACTAAACGCTGGTTGTTTCAGTCTTTTGCAAATTAATTATGACAGAGAAATGGAAGTATTGGATAATTTTACCATTTATTTGGTCGCCTGTTGCCAAACCTTATAATTCTTACTGTTACCTCAGGTAGTGTGTGGCTTTCCACTGCTAAATCTGCCAAATATTAGTTTTAGGTTTTGCTATGCAAAACAGGAACATGTTTAGCCAACATAACATTCTGTGCCAAAAAGGACATATCTCTGTGCTCTGTGTCCTTTGAAAGAAAGGTAATTTACTGTAATTACTGCATTGGTAATTTGCTAAATGCTGCACGGTAAAAGACAAAGACAAGATTGATACTCCATCCTGGTCTTGAAAGGAACAGCAGAACCCTATGGTTTCACCCACTGAGACAGACTACCATCCTTTATACCACACTGACATGGTCAATAATGCTCTATGACACAGCGCTTTAATACAAGTCTTACCCATGCATCAGTTAGTGTGGCCTTTCATCCTCCCCTCTCCTATTACAAAACCCATCTCTCCTCATTACAAACACTGCCTGCATGAGTTTTGACTTTTCAGCAATTGTTCAGAGCAACGTTCTTAATCATCACTGAGCTGTTTTACAAATGAGCAGCTAGTTCTTTAAGATTTATGAGCATTAAAAGTCAGATGGGTTTTTTTTTATATAAATAAACAGATGTTAATTACTTTAGATGTTATAAATATATGAAACATTGCCAACGTCATGGCTTCTCATAGGAACTTCATGTGAATAAATGGCGTCCAAAACAATCCATATTCATCAGAAGATTTTAATACTTATTTAACTGTACTTAACCTGTTTCGAAAGCCCCCACAATGTAGGCATGTACTATTATTAATTGATTTGTAAATGGTAGAAATGACAACTGTCATTATTTTCTTTTTTACATATTTGGATAATATACATCATTCTAAGTAGGACATTTGTTTGTTATACAACTTAGATAAATGGTTCATTGAAGCAGGTTCTTCAAGTGCATGTTTCTCACATAAGAACAGACTATTCAAGCATAACTGTCAATCAGACTGTGGACACCAGGATGACTGCAGCAGCTACAAATCTGTGGAATGTTAAAACTGTGAAATCTGGGCCAGGTTGTCTAGGGTGCAAAACGTCACTATTATGCCACTATACGGTTAAACACAATAAAAATACTACGCCCCCTGAACTGATAGTCAGTTGATATTGTGCACCACTGCGTACTGAAAATGGGGGATGATGGGTACTATTTGAAAAGCAATCGTGCATAACTCAGCCTGAGACTGGGTAACACTGACTGACTAATGACATATACTAGACTGGATGAGCCAGAATTAAATTGAATGCTTAAACGCTGAAATTATTTCATAACGAAGTGAGATGATTAATGGTAATGTTCTGGATAACTGGTTGGATATCTGTTACTTCCTAGAAAATATGGCATTGTGCTGAAATTGTGCTGAAGAGATAATGGCTAATACTGTAGCCATTATAGGCAAAAAAGGTAGAGCCGGCCCTGCGTGAAAATCTGCAGTGGTTCAGCTTGATTTGATTTGAATATTGAAGAGTGAGCTTGTAGGCTTCATAAATTAAAACATGTACATTAAGGTCTGTAAAGTCAAGTCTGATTACAAGCTTAATTTTACAAGCTGGAAGGATGAAAAATGTTTGCATAGGTATGTGTCTGTCTGCATGCTTACAGGCTTCTAACAGGTTAATTATCAGCTAACTTTATCTAAATATCTTGTTGTAAATGAAGCTAAGTTTTATTTTTTTTATAGAAATATAGTTTTGCTATATCAAGGTTCAAACACTATGGATGTGTCATTTTTCATATTAAGCAATCCATGTTTTCTTTGTCTTGTTTTTTTTGCCTAGTAAGCTTAACTGCTCTATTCAAAGTTAAACCTTATTTTTAATCTCCTGCGACCATGATGGTTTTGCAGCTCATGCTTTTTGAGTCTGGCTTTCGCTTTAGGTTGCAGAATGAAAACCCTGTAGCTACTGTTGCTGCTGCACTATGACATGCATTTTTTTTCCCACATGATCAAATTGTCCGTCACACACTCTTGAATTGCAAAAGCAGGTACATGTCAACACTTGGAATTGTTGCCTAGGCTACATACTTATCTGTCAGCGGTGACTAAATTTATGCGTGCTAATATTTTCACAGGTTAGTGTGAAACAACACTGAAAGTGAAATGAACTTGATTTTCAAATATGACGGATGTTCATTGCATGTACCAAAAAAGGTACAAGAAAAAAGAATTGATCATGAAGTAAACATTCTCTTGTAAATATGACTTCCAAATCTCATATTTTTTCAAGTACATCTTAGTATTTAATAATAACTAGATATGGATTTGATAATAATATTTAGTTTTTCCTTTAATTGGCTCATGTATTTTTTATAAAAATAAATCATAGTTTTTATTTAAACAGGGAGCACTTATTCAACCCATGTGGGAATGCTCCAGCTGCAGTTAGGCCATCAATATCACCATAACTAACAATTTATCACATCAGGTTGCAGATGTTGCAATATAAGTTGGGAAATCAAGTATTAGTGATGAACCATTTCAATGCTTTAATATCCCAAGGTCAGACGCTAACAGGTCAGCATTGTAGCATGTGCTATTATAGACTGAGAAAATGGTGTTCACCCTTTTGTTCACCCCATCATTTTCTCATCAATTTTTCCATAACCTTATTTCCTTTAGGCCGCAGTCAGTTCCTCTACCCACCCTCTTCTCTTGTTTTCTGATCTTCGTCATTCACACCCCCAACCAGGTCACAGTTCCTGTCTGGTCGGACCTTGTTAATGGGAAATACAACTTGAGCCTCTACTGACTCTGTATTACACATCCGTGGGTCAAGCACTAACTGCTCTAGATTGACAACGCTGATAATGTTGTAAATCACAAGACAATACGCTATGTTAACCCTTAAATAATTCATGCTGGTTTCAACACTTTATCCTTTGCTTGAAAACTTGTACAAAAACAATTACACAAAAACAAAACAAACGAAACCTCTCTAACTCTCTCTGTCACTGCTGCATTGAACTCTGCTTTATCTGCATGCGTGTTTGTACCTTGCCAGCTCATTAGCAATTCAAAATCTGTGAACATGATGTACTGATGCAGATAGAAATCTTTGGTTCTCAGAAACCCGAGAGTTAGGAGCAAATAGCAAACAGTACTTTCCCCAAACCTGATAATAGCATCACACATAAAATGACGTAATGCATGTGATCAGTTTGTCACAGTTATGTGTCTCACTTTTCCAGTGTAAGGATCTGTACAGTGTAAAGCAAAGCTCAAAATTAGCTGTTGATAATTGATTATCCATGAGCTATAACTTTGCATCAGATCGTGGATGGATTACTGGAGGGGCTTACCAGGCACAGACCCAGGGGTCCAAAGGGTCCAAGGAGTCTGGGGGGACCCTGGGCTTCACATGGAAAATGTCCCTGAAAGAAACACAAAACTGCAACACAGATACACACCCAAAACTAAATTAAACTACTAAAGCGAGTAACAAAACAACAAAGGGGACACAAAGAGACTACAAAGAGATGCAAGCAACCAAAAAAAATGCAGAACAACAATGAAGAGACACAGAATCACCACAAACAGCATCTCTTTTCAGACTGGGAGTCTGGCCCCTATGAATGAAGAAAGTGCAGTCACTGTACCGACTTTGAGAGGAAACATGCGAAAGACAGAAACTGTGAAAATGTAAATGTCATTATTGTTTTAACAAGCCCGATAAGCGAATCCTATGATGGTATCTCTTTATTTAAAATGGAAGAACCCAGAAAACAGCCTCAAAGAATTACATTTCAGTATCTTCTTGTGCCTGCAGAAATCATCCTTATTATCTGCGACCCTACCTTATGGATCAGTAAGACTAATTATATTGGAGGTGCAGGAAAACAGCATCTCGCCTCCTCAAGTACTGTACAATCTGTTTCATTCATCGTTAACCTTTTCAGTGGTTTCACAGCAAATGTCACAGCGCGGCAATTCACAATGATGCAGGAAACACATGGTCAATACATGTGAAGATCAATAGCATCTGAACCTCAAATAGAAACAGTTGTTACAAGCCAGAGCACCTTTGAGTGTCTTTAAAAGTGCTGTCTGAATAAATGGATTAAAAAGACATGGGTTCATTATAACCTTAATAATTTTTGTTTAGGCTGTATGAGTATGAATCTCGTGTTGTATATGTACTATATAACATTGTTGTTACTATACCATGAAAATAATTAAAATGACATTTGAAATAGTCTGAAAACCCAAACATGTCATGCTGTTTAAACATGTTTAATCAATTTATTTCTTTAATATTGATAAAACTGTCATTCAGGGTAATAAAAAAGATAAATAATATCCCACTGATAAAAGTCTGGTCATCCATTTTTTATTATTGGCCAACACTTTCCTACGCCTGTAATTTTCCACTTACAGTAGTTTAAACATTTTAAGAGGCATAAGACCCATCGCAGAAGAGGCAGTAATAAAAGTGTATCCTCTGGCAATAAAGATGATGGGGGTTAAAGAATGGGGAACAGGCTTCAATTGAAAATATATCCGAGTGTTCACCGAGCTGGATGGTTTCATATAAAGCTACATACTTGACACATTCACACCTCCGCTGTGGTGTTTATAAAATGCAACTATGCATTCGCTAAGCCTTACTCCCTTTAGCATGTGTTCCTACACCTGTAAAGTTTGCATTGTAGCATGGTATACACAGTATGCAATGTGCAAATGGGGGATAGATTTGCCCCCCAAAATACCCAGTAATTTCTGAAACAGTTGGTGAATGATTTAAAGTAGATAGACGAAGCCAAGATTCTCATTCTAGCCAGATTTTAACAGCTGTAGCTAATTAGTTAACTAATTAACATTAACTAGTTGGAGGAAAACTCTAGTAGCTATATTTTATCATGATAACAACGTTCAAACGATGAAATGACAATGTGAATCTATGAGACGCTATCCTCTGAATGTGTAGCTCCTTTTGGTTTGCTTGTGCTCACAGCTGGTTTAAATAAATTAAATAAATAATCAGGCAGGTTTAAAGTTTGTATCTGATTTTTATGAAAATTGATGTCTACATGCTATCATACTGCTAACTCAGCGCTATGTAACGCGTCCTTATCCATTGATCGTCCACATAGACGACGTGGACATGAGCTGCTCTAACAATTCCAACACGTAAGCCCATGAAGATGATTTTGGATATGTAACACTAATTATATTCTTCCCCTTGGCTTTGGAAGTAATGGGAGGTTAACACTGCAGGTAATGTTAGTAGGCTACTTTGACAGGCATGCTCACATCAGTGGCTTGTATTCAAAAACATCATTTGATCCATTTATACAATACACAATATCACTGGCAGGTTTTTTAGTCTTAGAAACACAGAAAACAACAACAACACTTCAAACTATTTGGACACAGTGTGTCAGAGTATTATTAGAGCCCCATCTACATTGCTTTGGCATATTGACATGGCAGTTGTTAAGCTATGACTGGACAGCACTATTCAAAGGAGGAGGGGTTTAGCAAAGTATCAATTGTAAGAATTGTAGTTATTTTGTGATATAATAGGCATTTCATTTAATCAATTCATATAACAAATATCACTTAATCTGCTTCATAAATCTTCCTTTAAGCCGGATCTCTGTCACTCTCTCTCCCTTCACCATTTTTCCAACGAGGGCCAAGAGGAAGCCCACCCACAAGCCTTTCAGGGGATGGAAATAACCTTTCCAGATTGTCCCTGCTGGAGATTTAACTATCACAGCAGCCCTGGCTGTTAGTGGAAGTGCTCAGCTGGCCCCTGCATACCTTGCCAGGTCCCTCTGTGACACTGGTCTCCCATGGCCGCCCATCATTACAGCAACATGTAAACCTTGGGGGGGGGGGTCATAATGGTCAATCTACACACTGGCAAAAGTACAAGATCTGCCAGTGATGAGGGTCTGGTCACAATAGTGAATCACTCTGCCCTTCTTGTTTTGTTTGGTAATGCTGATTCACCGCTCTGACCCTGAATCATACTGATCTTTTCCTTTCCACAGGGACAATGCTAGATTGGAAGAACCAAAAAAAGAAAGTTTACAGCAAAAGGCAAAAAAAAATACTGTATTCTGCCATTGCACCCTGGGCCTGGAGGTGAAGTTTTGGTGACAACAGTGTGCCAAACAGCTGGTTTGAAGCATGACAAGTATACACAAAGACACAAACAGATGGATGGGCAGCTTTTTAATGAGCTCTCTGCTCACAGGGGTCCTGAAGGGGCTCTGTGAGGGGAATTCATGGATAGTGAGTTTGAGTGAGAGGTGAAGAGGTCTGTTTTAGTGTGAGAAAGGTTCTTTAACTGTGGAGACAAAGAAGCACTGTTCCGGGAGAAAGCAGTGAGAGATGACAGAGGGAAAAAGATGCAGGGGGCATGTCCTGGATGTAGAGTGAATATGAAGTGACAACTGGCTGGTTTAAAGGTAGGGGGAATTCTTGTGTTGGGGAATTCATGTGGACAGCTAAACTCTTTGCTTATGTTGATCTGCTGATGCACACATGTTCCTGTTCAGAGGAGTTCATAAGAAGTAGGAAAGACACATTTCATTTGTGCTATGCATGTTCCCACAGGAAAAAGTGGCTCTTTACAAACCCGCATGACGAGCACGATACAACACCGGCACTGTTTAAAGATGACTCCTGGCTGATCACTCTGGAGCAGGAAATTTGTCCTGACAATTTTGGATCATGCAGAAAAAGAGCACAGTGTACGATCAACATAAAGAAATGTTTCTCTTGTTAAAAAAAACACTTCGATGAATGTTTGTGAAACATCTGTCAGTTTTCTGTTTGTAACTTTCATTACAAGCTTTTATGTAAGCCTGGCTGATGCCATATGACTTGAACCCAGCGGCATGCAGTGACTTTTACAGATAGGCAAGCAGAGCTGGAGGACCAACTACCACTACAGAAAAAAGTCTAGAAGATAAAACACTTCTATGCTAACCTTGAAATATTCATGAAGTGACAATGACACACAATGCAGAATCCTGTATTTTCCTGCCTCGTATGTCTCAACACTAACTCCTCATTGTCACTCATGTTGACCAAGTTGATTAGTAAGACAAGTTATATTGATTTAAGATGATAAATCACAGTGTAATTTGCTCGTTTACCTGCTACTGCTGCCTCTTAACACTTAGGAAGAAAATACTGTTGAAGTCATTTTCTCATGCGTAGTCTCACATATAGGCCTATAATAATGCGTACAATATCATAACTGATCTCAGGATGGTGCACGTTTGTCTGTAGCTAGCTATAGCTAGTCAACCGTCAAAAATCGCAGTATTATCCATTATGCACATGTGCAAAATTTCCCAAAAATACTTCTCCCCCTTCTGCTTCACAACCAGCAGTCCTTGTTGATGGGACATGGCCATGCCCACAAAAATTGCCGAAACTATAGATACAACTGCTGGTAGTCAACCTAGCTTCCATGGGACATTACTGTGGCCACAAGAGGGCAGTAAATTACAAGATCAATGTAATATCAAATCAGGTATTAGAATATAATATATGGAGAGAACCCTGTTCTGAGATATCGCTTCCACTTAGGTATCGTTCTAATTGATGTCTATTTTCAGCTTTGGCCGGTCAAGCACTGCTGACCTTGCTTGTCCTGACGGCACGCCACCCACCTCTTAAACCCTGCATCCAATGAGAAAGAGTGTATTCAGTTTTTGCAGTCACATTGATCTGCTGGGAGGAGGGTCTGAAATTCGAGGCAAAGGTAAAGACTAATGCTGCATGTGAAACTCTGGCTGAGCCTATTGAGAGTTTCATGTGTGTGTATGTGTGTGTGTGTGTGGGCTTGTGCCAGCTAATGCAAATTCTGCACACATGCTTGGCTCCTGGTTGGGTGTTGGTATGTCAATGTCTCTAGATGCCTGCATTTGAGTGGTGTGTAGCACTTATCTCCCTGTTCCTGGGCACATGACACCAGTTCGTCACTAGCAGACACCATATGCATTTCGATGAAATGAAACCTTGTACCCCTGAGTGTTCCTGATAGCTGGCAGTTCAGACTGGGACAGCAAGGGGCCAAAATTACTCCCAGACAGACAGACTATTTATACCGTGGGCTACTTCCCTCCTTATCACATGACAGTACTTGAGAAATTACAATCACTGAGTTTAAAACCTGGACATGTAGCACTCTAAGTATGCATGTATCCTATTACATTATCCTAGTTTACATTGTAAGAGATATAATTTTAAGAGAGAATTGTTCCCAGGATTTTAGAAGCAGGTTACCAGGTTTAAATCTATAACAGTGGTGGAAAAAATAGACAAGAGCTAGAGCCTCAATGACAGAAATGTGTTTTGTCCCTCCTGAATACATTTCTAAAAGCAATTCATCGGTTCAGGGTCCTTATTCAGCCACTGACAACAAAAGCAAGAGTGAAAAGGCCAATAAATGTAAATAGAAATGTCTAAAAAAAAAAAAAAGAAGAAAGGTTTGGCACAGATGCAGCACAAAGATGTCAGCTCATGGTCTGCGGTGCAGTTTTCATGACTGAATGTTAATAACACATTTTTTACTGCAACCTAATCTTCTAAAAGTAACTTGAAACAAAGTCAGAGCCTTCCACTGTCTCAGCCTGGCGTGTGATTCTCCTCAATATGTTGAACAGAAACGGTCTGACTTCTGACTTTTTACATCAGTGGATTATTGATAAAAATATATCTGTCAGTCACCACCTCTGTCTGAAGGCTTCGCTCCAATATTTATGACCTAGAACACTATGTGAGTAGCCAGCAGGCAGGAATAGAAAGGTGTGAACAGGTCTGGCCGGTCTGCTGAGTTCCTGCTGTCTGAAACCAAACTGTGTGCTACAACAAAGCTTACACCTCTGAAATATTCAACTGTATGCACATGGGGCAGGCAGGTGTACTGTACGGAGGGCCATTTGAAAGGGCTCATGGACATACCATGCATATTTGCATGCATGTACTGAATATAGACACATGCAAAAGTTAACAAATTTGAACTGTGTTAGATGTGGCATCGTTGTTGAACTCATAAACAGCTGCAGCTCCTAAGATATAACTTTGAGCTTAAAGAAAAGCTGCATTGGAAAGCTGGATTTAATGAAGCCAGCTCTGAACATATGCCTGAGTGAAGCTCTCAAATTGGAGAGTGCTCTGGTAATTGCGTTAGAGAGATGCTCTTTTACCACATGCTATCTTACTTCCTGCAGGTGTCAAGCAAGGCAGCCGTAAATTGCTCACATTTCTATTCAACATGAATTTTCTTTCAATAACGAACAGAGCCGAGAACTTCTCCAAATGAGAAGTGGAGAGAAAAACAAAGAGCCAACCTTAAAACTTAGTGTAAGAAAGTTACCCTAATAGATGTGTTTCATCTTTACAGATATGAGTCATAAAAATAAAGTTAGTTTAATGTGGGTGTTTTACTCCCTAACACTCAAGTGTGCTCTCAGGTGTTTCTAATGTTTAATGATGGGAATCAGCTGCCAGCAATTCTTCCTTTCTGCACACATTATTATTGACACAGTACAAACAAGACAATAATGAGTGGAAAGGCAGATACCCTGTAGAGAGGCTGATAGAATAAAATATATATGCAGCGTGAGATGTCTTTGTGAGAGTACACTGCCATTCCCTTAAATTAGCAAAATAATAATAAATAACATATAAAAAGTGTCCTCTGTGTGTATGTCTGTATAGGTGTTGGGATCCAACTGCTCCTCTACTCTTCCACAAGCTTTTTCTTCAAATTGATTTGCACATTTGGATGTGGATGGCGATGACTCACTCCTTCCTTTTTCACTCACCTTTATTGCTGCTTCGCCTGGTTGCCATGCCCACATACATGCACCCAGAGAGCGGGGGGTTAAGGAAAGACGAGCTCTGGCCATGTCATCCTTTACTTAGTGGGGCATGCTAAAAAGCAAAATGACAAAAGAGCAACAATTAAAGACTCCCTGGGCAGTGCAGGCACTCCGTGCAAGGCTTGGAGAAAGCGTGGCCTTTTCCTGTATTTCAGGGATATATCCTTTTAAATGCTGCCATTAGCAGCAGGACCAGGAGCACAACATGATTCACCACTCTGCTCTCTAACTGCCTCACCAAAGTGTCTTGGGTGTTGCATTGTACGCTGTGCCTTAAAGAAGTCGCTATGTAAAGCTGCAAAACCAGTTAATGACTACATCTTTTTTTTTTCAAAGCCAAGAATGATTTTCATTTTCAAGTCGTAGCCCAGGATAGTAAAGATTAACAGATCCCTTATTTTGGGAGCAGACACAGAACATTGTCTACCTGTAAGGCAACCATGGAGAACCTGCGCTGCCATGGATTCAATCCAGACATTTAGAAATCTCAGAGAGCAGAATGTTGTTCACTGTGGTGAAACCTCAACATCAAACCATAATCACATGACTACACCACTCTACTAATTAAAATCAAAATAATTTTCATTCTGCCAATATAATCCATAAATCAGTATCCTACTTAATATAATTGTATATACAGAAGCGTGATGAATTCACTTGAGAAAAAAATGCTGCTCTGTTTTACTGATTTCATGAAATTATTATCTCAGAATTCAGAGATATGATCTTGGATCTTGGTAATAATCTTGGTAATTCATTTTTTTTCATACATGAATACATTACACTTGCACATAAACCTTGGTTATTTTTGTTACAATATTTTAAACGTGTAATTTTACCTCATGGCAATATGCAATTATTGGCTTCAATGGTGAATATTTTCTTGTTGTCTTCGTTAAAGGTGTTTAAGTAAAATGTTCATAACAACAGTAAATGCCCCAAAAGTTCTTTATCCAAAGCATCTACCTAAAAACTAGATGTCAGAACAAAGAAGAAAAACAGAGATAATATGAATATTGTCATGCATGCTGATTACAACGTTGCAGCTAATATAAGTTATTTCATTATGCACGGCAGGCCTAATTGCTAGTCTCTCTCTAAATATGGCCAAAGCTGAGAGTGAAGCAACTGACTCTGCATGATGACGTACTAGACAAGATATGGTACATATTATTTTATAAAATAGGATTAGAGAGAATTTTCAGAAATTATTTCCAATCTACTGTCAGTACAGACAATATATTACATCCAATTCCTGAGAAAATATCCAAAAACAAGTACATTAATTGGACAAATTAGTTCAATATCAAACATATAGGACTAAAGGCAAAACACACACACACACACACACAAACACACACACAAACACACACACGGACACACACGGAGACAAAAGAGAGTTACATTGTCTAACAGTCTTCTGTGCATTTGATCGAGGAGGTCCATTTTGACCTAAAGGACATAGGTCAAAATTTCAACCTCACTGAATGAACCACTCACTCACAGAGAGCTGCTTTGTCTTTATTCTGGAAATCAAAAGCTGTGGGGCAACCAGATGTCACAGCCTGGATGTAAACGTGGTATATACAGTATGTAACAGCATTGAGTTGGCTCTCTGTGGCTTATGTGTACAGTATACTGTACCTGCAGGTGCTTCACACCAAAGGCTTTCCAGAAATGTTTTTGTGCTCTTCTATTACACTAATCCATGGCTTAGCTGACATACATGCAATAATTGTCAAACCAAGAACTCACATTGCTTTTAAGATAGACCAAAGTCAGACTGGACCACAAACACCACCAGGATATGAAATGGAGAAAGTGTTTAGTCACCAACAGCGTACTCATTGCTTTTGTCTGGTCTACATCTAACTTTGGATATTTTTCAGTGCTTTGTGGTGCCACTTTGAAACATTGCATAACACACATTTCAGTACAGAATGGACGTCATTAGAGCTCTGACAAAGCACGGCAAATGGGACCTCATCAAAGAGGCCACGCTCCTATCTGTTTGATGAATGGTAAGAACAGTAACGTAGGAGTAATAACATTTCAAACGACAGCTAGACACACAGCTACAGTCTTTGTTTGATTTCACATCCAGCCTGTAGGAGTACAGAGCCAAAACAATAGGAAATGTGTCAGCGCCTGATGCTGCGCTGTTGATTTACTTAGTGGATGTTTTAACCCTACTGTTGAAGGACACAGAGGAAAGCAATGGTTTGTTAACAGGATCATTTTGGTTCATCGCTATCTGGGTAACAGTTATATAAATGTGGCCTTCATTCCTATATTAATAACACTGTGCTAATGTTTTGACATGGTTAAAAAGAGGTCTGACAGGTCAAGGAACTAGCTGTGAAAGGATCAGACTGGTTTTAAACAAATCACAAGGTTAGTTAAACTTATTTGGAAGAGAAAATGAAGGCCAACAGAAATGATTTCACAAACTGCTGGTTGTAAACATCCATGACAGTTTACAGAAAGACATCCTGGCTCGACTGTGACCCACTGTGCTTGCCGTAATTGTCCATCTGTAATTAGTTTTACCTACATAGTGGCTTATAGATTCTGCTTTATCTGTTGGTATATTTACAACTTTGACCCATCAGACTTTGTTGTACTGATAACTGATAGAAATACAAAAATAAGACCCAGGTTATTATGAACTGGATTATTGTTTAAAGATGCATTAAGTTATTATTGTTTAAAGATTATTGTTTGTTGGCTAAAGACGTTATAGAGAACAGTTAGGGCTCCTGCATGCACTCTGTGGCGATATGCAGGGTTAGACATCACCAATGGAAATAACAGAGCATTACAATGAAAACCTGTGGACCAGACTCTCCAATTAAGTTTGAAGACAGTGTTAATTTTCACACAATATATTGTCATTTTAGTTGTCATCATTTTATTCATCAACAGATTATGATTTAAGAATCATCAGGGCAAAAGTTGAGTTGTTAAACGCTCTCAGTTCTTCTCTTGTTTGAAATTGTTTTGTAGAAACAACTTACTAACACTATGTGCGCCCAACAGCTAAGAGACACGAGTGTTTGCGCACGTCCCCCGTTCAGGAGAGAGGCCTGAAACAGAAGAGTGAAGGAGGCCAGACGTGATAGAGAGATAGAGAAAGAGGGGCTCTGTTTTATGGTTCAGATAAGCAGAGTTGTCTGTCATTAACAATGAGGAGCTGTTTTATTATGCTGCTTGTCACTTTACATCAAATGTGACCTTGCTGCCTCGACCAGGTTTGTACTGAGAGAGAGTGTTGTAGTATGTGCAGCTGCACACCACTTAATGAAAATGCACTGAAACATTTTGTACAATTATACTGCTAATGCCATAGTTGTTTTTGTATATGTAGTTGTAATGTTTTTTCTGAAATTAGTAAAATTTAATTTCAGCTTGACATACAGCTGTGAAATCTGCTCACTAAGCTTCTGCTGTTGCATTCATGAAGTTGTTTCTCCTCATTTTCGTTGGTATGTAGACATTAGATCATTAACAAGCCATAACATGAATGTTTTTCACTGGAGTGATGAAGCCAACATCAGCATAGCATCAGTGTATAGGCGTGACAACTGTGAGAAAGCAGCTGTTAGCATGGATCTTGTCAGGTACGATGAAGTACAAGGGTTTTCGTGGCAGAAAAAGTAAGAAAAAGATTTCTACGGAAAGTTTTTGAACTACTCCAAAGTGTAACACATGTATGGCTGTCCATCTTCTAACCAAATTTTTTATTGCCAAATTTTAATCCAACATCTGGTAAGTTTTTGTTGCAGAGACAGGTTTCAGAGGAGAATTTCACTTCTTCAATCTGCAGTTCTATTTTTGGATACATTATTGTTGCTAAGCAAAGATTTGGGTGTTTGGGTGTTTCACTAAAAGCATTCACTGATGGTATTTCTCACATAAGTTACATAACATAGCCTAAGTTATTAATATAATTGCTGACACCTAAATGGCCCACAAGAAATGAATGTTTTCTGTCTAAAAACATGCACGTGTAGAAATTTCATAAGTAACATCATCTCTGATCAAACAGGCTGACAGAATGTAGCTCAACATTTAATTATGAAAACTGTTCTTTATCTGCCTGTATTATATGTGCAGATAATCATCCTTAGCATAGCTGTTAGCTTCTTAACCCTCCAGAGCCTGCAGCTAGCTCTGCTATTTTCTACAGCAATTAGCAAGGAGGGGATTGAACCTTTGACTTGCCTCCTTGGTATGAGGTCAATTAGTAGCTAAAGATGATGTCTAATGTAGTAGCTACTTACTTTGTTAGAACTGTTAGCCAAGGAGTATTGATGGCTGTCATAGCCAGCCTCGACTGCAAAGATAGTAAAATGCTTCACAGATAAATGTCACCTTTCTGCCATGAGCTAATTCCTGTGCAGGTGATAAATGTGAAGGGCATGAGAGTTTAGTTTCCCCCCAAAACTATTTGGGATCGCAGTTGAAAAAAAGCTAAAACTGGATAACAAGCAAAGAATTTGTGCTGAATCTATCATCTGGTATTTACAAAGTGTAACCTTTTTATATACAGTTAATGAGCGCAACCTTTAGCTGCAGTTTGACATTTGCAGCACACACACAACAGAACTTTCAACTAAGTGGTTGGATGGGTCTTAGGAGTTGATGTTGACTTCTCTACTAAAGCTTTTGCCTCAAACTTTTCAATGAAAAAGATATACAGTATATTTAACACACATATGTATTTCTAATTTTCCACTAGGACCTACACATCCAAGAGAGGAGCATTAAGATATCTTGTTATGTGTGAAACACCAAACACCTCTTATCAAGCAATAAACAATAAGCCTCGGTTTTTCCACACAGGTTCATTGCCAAGCTCGCAGGTGATGAATAATGCAGCTTTTTAATTCTGAATTTAACTGAAAGATGCATTAGCAGAACCTCTAATATTAGCATTGTGTTCCGGAAGAGAGCTGATATAATTATAGAATCTGATTGCTCTCCATCTCCACCATCATCTCTGACGTGTTGTTTACGAAATAGGAATCAAAGGGATAATAGACTAGCATGCACCTGCTCATTCACCTGCATATAAATGGGAATATTTAGCAAAGACAAAACTGCATCCCAAAGAACCTATGAGTGGGAGAGACGACAAAGAGTTCGATGCTGCAGGCTTTTTTTTTTCTCCTCTCACTCTTCATCTCCCCATTTCTACAGCGCATCTAATTATAACAACTAAATAGACTGATGTAATTAGCATTTGACCTGCAGCAATACTGACCCAAGTTTAGAATTTGAAATAAAGATAACTCACTCTTAAGGCCAATATCCCAGCCTGAATGGTGTTATTTACAGCTCACATATTATTTTATATCTCTGTATGTAGAAATACACAGATAGGTTACTATGAGTGTTGGGTGTTGGGTAAAATGTTTACAGATGATACAAAATAATCTGTGCTTTGTAGTTAATAGGCTACTGAAAAAAACACATGGGATTGGGAGTGCAAATATTTTCCAAGCTTGTTAAATGGAGCAAACTTGATATGTATGACAAAAGCAGATAAAAGTATTGGCACAGACACTAAAATTTCTTAGACCCACATCACATTTGACCACATATGCACCATGATTAAAATGATTTATAATAAACATGACTCTAGTTTATTTAATAACAACAATTCATTATGATAGAGGAACATCGTAATAATGCGCTGCCCAGGCACTTCCACTATCCCAGCTGGCAAGCATCGTAATGTTAAGCTAACTTTCATCTGTTTGTTCATCTTCAGAAGCTAAAGCTGATCAAACTGATCTGACTGATACTAGATGTTTGCAGCAACTCTTCCCAATTTAAAGTTTTTGCTATCGCTACATAGCCAATGTTAGCATTAACAGCTGTTTACTTACCAGTCCATAAGAAATGTTGCAAGTTCAGCATCAAATTCCATTCCTTACTCACTAAGTCTCCAGCAGTGGAAAGCAACGCCAATGTTAACTGTTGTTTTCCTTCTATTTCTGTCAATTCTTCTCTTCTACTTCACTTAGCATGCTAACCAGGTAGCCCCGTCCCGTCCTGTCTGCCCTCAGTTCAGCATTTGAAGATGAAGAAGTGCTGATCAGAGGGTGTGTTCTAACCTCTTGTCTTGTAAACACAATGATGGCTGAAGCTCTTGGCAAGCGATCACTATCACCACGAGCTGCTTCCGGCAAGAAACCACATTCAACAGCAGAGAAAACTGACATATAGCACTTTTAAGTTTTCATTTACAGATACTGATTTTGAAGTTATTTCTAAAACCACAAGTCAAACATAAAGTGTTCATAGATGGTCAGTTATATCATTTTGACCCAAAAGATCATCAAGCATCACCAGATATTAGTGTTGCCCTTAAAATGACACTTCCTCTGTACAAATATAGTACGTATGTCAGACTGTTTATTGGGTGTAACTCAAGTTCTCTGAGAATGTGTAGCCCTTGTCTTGGCCAAGAATTGGACAAGTGGAAATTTCACCACCTGTTTAAAACAGGGCCGTGAATAGTATCAGAACGGCCAAGGCCTTATCATCATTACTACGCAAAAGTGGACCAGTGGCCACCTGAGTAACAATAATCAGGTGCCAGTACAATGATAGATGGCTGGTGCGGTCTGACTCTGACCAACTGTGTCATTGCTCTAGAGGAATGGTATGCATGAAGCAAGTCCCACACAGATGCACAAACCCATTTATTTCCATTCAGAAGCTCTGTCATTGCTCGTCCTGGTGCGATTCAACCTGTGTTGAGGAAACTGTGGATGTGCCAAGTCTGAATGCAAAAAGACTGGGAGATCCCATTCCACCCTGGCAGTCCGGGTAAGACTTTGTCATGTGGTACAACCTGAACATCAACATGCTTACACAGTTCTGTGTGAAGCATGAGTTCCCAGAGATTGATGTTCAAGTCCACAGACAACAACATCACACACTTGGACAGTATGTGTATTGGAGAGAACAGTATTGGAGGAGTCTACCCTCAGAGGAAAAACATGGATACACCTGACTGGGCAGTGAGTGAATTGATCACAGTGCCGAGCCAGAACATTGTTGGGGAAACCCATTGGCTAACTCCTTTAAATGGCAGAGTATGAAATAGAGTCTCCACCATATTCTAACTTAAACTGAATTAATGCTTATGGACACAGTGGGGTGAGTGGGAGTTTAAAAAACTGCAGTAGGAAAAAAGGTAGAGAAAAAATAAATGATGACATGGAAATCGGCTGAAACAGCAAACAGCAGAGTTCATGTCAGGGGAGAAAATAAGTTCACTAGAACTTGCTTGAGTTATGACCATGGGAACATTTTTTCTTTGTTTTCACTTGACCTAAATGTCCTAATTGTGGGAAATATATTGCATATTTGTATTTTTTTTTTTTAAATGTTTACTCGTTCACCCTCAGCATTACTCTCAAATATCAGCCAAGGAAAAAAAGCTGATTCTGCAGCACCGTGTCTGTAATGTGACGGAAACATGGCGAGTCACAGTTTGACCCCTTATGTAATATGTTTCTCCTTGAACCCCAATGTGACACCTGCATGATGCCGGGACACAAAAGGTTTGTAGGGTTTGCAGTGGTAATTGTATCTATGGACTTACGGAGCGAACAGGCACTGGAAGGCTTTCTTCAGTGTTCTTCAGATGTTCTTTTCTGTGTTCCAAGATGAGAAGCAATTAGTGTTGATGAGTCTCCTCGATTTTATATTTATTTACTATTAATTGGTTGTGCGAGTGCCTAAACAGAACCACAGAAATTTTTAATAATGCTATAGTTACCATAAACATAGCCTATACTTTATTGTAATTGTATATATTGCAGGGTATCCAATAAAATATGCTGTCGGTGAACATTTACCAGATACAGTCAGTATCAACAGTTTGTGACTTGGCAGTGCCTCAAAAATATGTTTTCCCTCCTGTTACCGCAATTGGAGTCTGACACTAGAAGACTGTCCTCACATTTATCTGCTGAAGGGGAAAACACTTCTCCGGGATGGCCTTAAATCTGAGTTTAACATGTGCCTATGAGCAGAATTCATGACATCACAAGTTAGGAGCCAATCATGGCCAAGTATACAACTTACACAAGTGTGATGTGGAAACTTGAAACCTCCAGCACACACACACACACACACTGAGAATGGATTTCAGTGAAGCAGGAGATGCCTCATGTCTTGTGTCCCACAGTCCAACTTTTGAAATGGAAAATATTTACATATTCATTGATTCTGGGTTTTTCAATGAGGATGAAGGGGTAGATGTTATTTCAAGAATTTGTAACCAGTTCATTGAGCTTTTTTTGTAGAAAGAAAATATTAGACAAGAATTTTCATTTAAGGCTGAGTATTTTTATGTCTGGAGATCTTAAATCAGCAACTATTCCTGAAGATATTGAGAAACAAGAAACATGATGTGGCGGTATTAAGTTTCTGTCAAAACATATTTTCTATTGCAAATGAGTAATCTATAAACATGATTTCTAGGAGATGGCGTTGCGTAGCTACTGATCGTCTGGGTGTCCAAAAAAACATATACTCCACTTCTTAATGGCACTTCTTCTGTTTGTTTTGATGTCTACTTTTGTGCCTCTATCTCTGCTACTGACGAGTGTTTCACCCTTAAGCCCTGTGTGTTGCAAATTGAATAAGAGGTTTCAAAGCAAAACTTGTAATTGTCTTTCTCCCAACTTTACTTTAGATTAAATCAAATCAAATAAGCAAACCACGCGGGTACACATCATTGACCTCTAACTGGTGGAATCAGAGGTCAATGATGTAACTACAATTAATTCTTTCCTGGAAGGGCCTGAGTTTTTAAATAGTTTGGACATAATCCCATATGTGAGTTCTTGTTCAAGCTGTTCATCAGGCAAGACGGAGAAAACAATGCCATGACATGACCCTGCCTTTGAAGAGGCTGCCCTGTTGGACGTTTGGAATTCCACTGGCATGGCATCACAGGTCTCTTTCTCCACATATCAGCTTCTGCAGCACAGATAATACAGTATGACCAGGACAGAAATAGTCCATTACTTTGATTGTGTTTGCCCTCACTACCACCAATTAAGCCCCCCCCCCCTTTGATCCAAAATTACACCTGAATGCATCTGAGATATGAAATACTACCTTTAATCAAATGTACAGACTAACAGATCCTGCAGACCCCTCCTCCTCTCTTTTCCTCTGTCTGCCGTACACCACAAACTGATATACAACCAGACTGCTGAGCATCACACACCCGTTCTGACTGACAAGTTTAAGCTGCAGCATTTCACAGATGTTTCTCCCAGTTTGTGCCTGTTCATGTAATCATCATTTCTGAGATTTTTGCATAGATGATTACATTCACAGTCACACATATACTGTAAGTCAGTGTTTGCCAAAGTACACGTCCACATGAGAGGCACAAACTGGGGCTCAGTGTTAGCCTGATACTACAAGGGCTTTGTGTGTGTGTGTGTGTGTGTGTGTGTGTGTGTGTATGTGTGTGTGTCTAACCCCTGTGTGTGCAATCCTCATACTGTCATGATTTCTTTTTCAGTACTATTTTAGCCTCCTATCATACTCCAACCCGCCCACCAGGTGTCCCTGGACCTCCTTCCTGTTTCCCGATTCACCTGCTCACCTGTTCCTCACAACTCTCTGGTATTTATACTAGCCCTGCTAATATTTGTTCTGCGTGGTTTCCTTTTTGCTGCTCATGCTGTGGACTGGCGTTCCCACTACCTGTTTTCTGCACCTACCTGTCCACCTGTGCATCCATCCATCCATCCGTCTGTCTGTAAGCCTGGCCCTCATCACTTCATCTATTAAAGCTCCTTCATTGCACCAGCCTGCCTGTGTGTCTCTGCTTGGGTCTTCCCTGCCTGTGCAGATCAGATTACCCTGAAGGTAACAACAGGCCTAGTTGTAGGCGTCAACTGAAAAACACTTGCTTGAAGTTGTCTGTTACGTTCTCTTTGCCTCTCTGCCATCTTTTCACTAGCAGATTGTGGTGTAGTTCTTTACAAGTAGCTGGACGGATTATTTCGTTTAGTCTCAGATTTCTCTGGCTTTACTTCTCGCTGAAAAGGGCTCCCAGGCACAGTGCCAAGATCCCAGAGGAGTCCAGACATTTGCCCTTTGCCACTGTATGGACACCAGAACAGGAAGAAACACATTAATTACACAAAAAAATGAAAATGCATAAAAAAGGGAAAGGCAATATTCATGTAGAGCTTGGCGCCATGCCTAACACATAGATAACAGATAACAAGGAGGCCAGAGGTTGAGTCGTTCAAAGCATTCATTCAGCTAAAGTCATGGTTGCGGTCAGACACTGAAAATAATGCTTTAAGCGAAGCGATGAGTGAGTCACTTAGATTATTTGTCCTCTTTGATTTTAAGTGTGCGCTCTTTATGCGCACACACACAAACACAAACAGTCAGTGACCTCATGAGACAGTCTGATAAAGTTGTCAGACAGAAACAACAACATCTTGCACATGAACCAGGTCCTTTTATGCTCTTTATGCTGCAGTACCACCCACGGATGGAGACGAAAAAAGGCCAGAGCTCTATCCCACACACCGTGGACTCTTAGACAGGAAACACTATCCTTCCTGGGAATAAAGAAGGACATTCAGAGTTTAAATAGAATGCCCCTGTGTGATTCACTGAAACTAGTGCTGCACTTTTTTAATATCACCAGTCTTGGCTAAACCACTGTTGGAATAATCTAAGTGTTGAATGTTTAGTTGGAAAGAAATATTCCAATTATTTCTACCTGCCATATGATTTCCTGTAAAGTACAAGACTCTTGCACTCTATTAATTTAAATTTACAAGTATGTGAAAGGGAGGAAGATTACTTAATACCCTGTCTTCATCCGTCCTCCGCCTCCTCCTCTTCCTCCTCCTCAAGGCCATTCAAAAATACCAATTATGGTTTATAGTATTTTATAAGATATCAATCATGGGATAATGAACTCCTTTCCCTCCTGTCCTTATGACAAAGATGTCAATGTGCACTTCCCCATAATAATCTCATGCTTCTCAATGCACAATAGAAAAATCAATGTCCTAAACATTGTCTAGTGTCATGTGTTCTCTATTTGATTGTTCCCTTCCGCCTCTCTTGTCTGTTGAGAAAATCGTCACTTCTGCTTGAAAATCTTGGGACAAAAAAACACTCTTTGTTAGGCACAAAAGGCCTTTTTGTAGCCAAACCATCAGGCCATTTGATAGACACTTTGATCAAACTGGTCTTTCTCAAGCTGAAGCCCTCCCCTTACTTAAGAACGATATTTACAACAATCACTGTTTTTGGTGTGAAAACTGTGCCAAAACTTAAATAAAGTTACTTTCCTCCCATGTATGAGAGAAACTTTATAGGTAGTCTGGAAAAAGGTGATATAATATATATAATGCCAGAGAAAGTCCATCCACCAACCCCTTCTTTCCGGTAGGCTACACCTCACTGATCCTGTTCTTCTGAGAGGGGACGATAAACTGCAGCACCTGCCTATATTTTCCTGCGAGACGGTGATAGAGCCTGTGGCACTAAGGGACACCGGTTTCATTAATAACTCTTCATCTGTAGCAAAAGTCTCACATTAAAACTTGGTGAACCTGGTGAACTGACTGATTTAGTCTAAAGGGGGCTGCAGGTATTCGTTCCCCTCTGCTTGAGTTCTTTCAAGCAGTGATTTGATCTAAAGTCAGCCCTAGACATTTTATTGAGGAGGTCAAATATACAGCGAGCAAAAGGACATGGGGCCTCTTTAATAGAGCTGCTGGATGCATCCCACTTGCACAAATCTATCATACAAAGGACACAGAGGTGATACTGTATAATTAGCAGTTATTCAATGTGACATGTGGAAATTGATTTTTTTCACCCTTTTTGTTTGAGTGTGGCAGGGTTAGGGTTAGGTTCATCTGTGCATGTACAGAGCAAACAATATAACTACCATAATAATGATAACAGAATTTCCTTTCTGTGTCTTTGCCAGATAACAGCATGGCTCTTGGGACACCAATGTCAGTCTGATGGTCAGCCAACAGGTCCACCATTTTGTTCCTCAAAATTTTGTACAGATATTCATGGTCCCGCGGAGGATGAAACCCACTGACTTCCTATTGATCCCCCGACTTTTCCTGTAGCGCCACCATGGGGCCAGAATTTCAGTTTGGCCCATATTTTGGTTTATGACAAAATACTTGCAGAACTCTTATCATCTCAGTCACCAGCTGCTAAAGGCTACAGATTCTTTCAGTGACAGTGGTGAGTCCTGTAATTTGTTGTTTAAAGTTCTTTAAAGATATGTCGATCAAGATTTGTTTGTACATGTAGCCTACTGAAAATGTCTTGTTAGCATGCCGATGTTAGCATTTATCTCAAAGCATCACTGTAAGTGCAGGCTCACAGAGCTGCTAACATATGGCTGCAGGCTCTTAGTCTTGTTGTGCGGTCAGCATGGATCAGAAATAATGGAACATTCTGATCACTTTACTTCACTGCGAATGTCTTCAAATAAAAAAAAAAAACTAACAGCAAAATTGGACAGTGAAAAACAAAAACAGATGAAGACATATTTCTGCTACAGCATAGTGATCCAGTAAAGAACAACACTCAACACGTTCATTAAACTTGAATCTCAAAATGTCCCATACGTGGGATCAGAATACAGGAAAAATGAATGGGAGTGAAATAGTCCAGTACCTGGACCCGCTGTGACTGTGCCTCAGTCCAAACTCCCCTGGCTTTCGCACTTGCACAATACTGTAAATTCCTCACTTGACAGTTTAACATCATTGTTATTAACACAATAAATCTGGATTTGTAGCGATGAATGGTTCTCCACTAACAGGAATGTTAAGAGCAGGAACTACAGTGCAGACATCCCCCTGTCAGAGAAAGTTCATGAATCTGCATGAAAATTCAGTCTCCATTTTTCCCACAAGTATTTCAAAAGATTCCAGACAGAATTTGCATAAACACAGACTCACACACACATATACCAACTAAGCTTCAAGAAGGCCAAGCAAAACAAATTAAATGCCACCGAGGTCTGTTGGTACTGAAAAACAAATCTGGTGTAGCTCAGAATCACAACAGGCTCAGTCAATAAGAGAGAAGGAGCTGTAGATCAGGGTGCAGAATCCACCACTTTATATGAGATGACCTTTCTGTACCTCAATCAGCTCCCTCATCTCTCTCTACCTCACACACACACACACACACGTGCACACACACATTACATCATCACTGTCTTCTCTTGTTTTCTTTTGTTTCCTACTTTCCATCCCTCTCACAGATGAGATCATAGCACTGATTTCACTCCAGCTGTTACGGTTTGGGGGCATCTGGGAGACATTCCAGTGCACAGCCACAGATCACAAGCCCATGTAGAGCCTCTTGCCCAGCCGTGTAATTCTCAACAGCTGCGGAACATCTAGTTATGACACTTGAGCAAGGACATCAGCCATACTCAATTAAATCTCAATCTGCACTAGGCAAAAGTGCACATGTGCCACAGTATAAGTGATGTAATAGTATTGCTGAGATTGTGCTGACTGCATAACTGGCAGAACCACAAGGATTTAATAAATGTCACTTCTGAACTATTACTTCAACTAGCTTTTCATTTCAAATCGAAACTACTGTTTTTTTACAGGCACACACCTGTGATCCTCTGGGGACATCTAGTGGTCAGACATAAATACTACACAGAAGATATTATTTAAATTAGCATTCATTTATTTTTCTTTTCTTATTAAAAACCAATGTACAGAAAGGATGTGATGTGACACCAACAATCTTCTCTAGAGGACCTCTGAAACATGTTATCTCTTCAAAATCATGTTAATAAGGTATTCTCATTAAATCAGGAAAAGTTGTGAAGTATGAAGAGTTTGTTTTTGGGGCTGAGGGCCAAGAGTTTTTTAGAGCCCCAAACAAAACCTTGAGACTAATTCGCAGACTTTACACTTGATAGACTTTTAAAATTACACTGCTTAGCCATAATGTAGATTGCAAATCAATTTACCGTGACTCTTTGAATTTAGTGTTTTCTTTTTAACGTTTACAAAAGAATTCAAGTGACAAGGTACATCAAGCGTCCACTTGAAGAAGGCATGTACATTCCAGGGTGTCTTAATGGGATTCCTGTATTTGTTCATAGAGAGGAACACAGGCTGTATACACAATTCCTCAAATTATTCTCAACAAGATTATCAAATTTAGCTGTAAGGATCTAAATTCCCCAGAAGGAAGTGTTAAATGCCAATGACTGAGAAGATTTTTCAACACCTTGTCAACATGCTTGAAAAAGTCTGTGCATATTATACCCAAAACACACACGTACTAACACATCTGATCACCTTGCAACAAAAAGGGAACGTGAGTTTATGTTCTGTCTCAACTCTGACTTTCAAAGTAAAATCAGCCACAGACACAGTGTAGGTCATGTATGTTTATGCTTCTGCCGAATATGACCTAAAGCACACTTTCACACACAATCAAACACGCACAATGATCATTTTGAAAATGCAGTAGTTACTATACTGGAAAGTACAGACAGAGAGAAACCTCCAATCTCAAGAACTAATAAGCTTCAAAACCTGATCTGACAAGTGGACGCAAACCAAACAGTCAATACATAAAGGTAGAATTACTAAAGGAAAGTAGTTACAGTGTGCTTCTTTTTAAACTGATGAAGTGTAGGGCATTACTCAAAAATCTTAATTGACACTTGTGACAATATAGCTTCAGTGTTTTTAGTAAACATCCTGTTGGGGTCCACCTTTCTCTGTTGCTCAGCAAATAATTTACTGTTGCAATTTGTGAGTAATATACCTGTTTCTTTGGTCATTGCTCCATTGTTGGGCTGTTAGAAAAAGCTGTTATTTAACTAATGTTGGAAAGTCACACAGGAACAGACCATGAGAAATTCAGTCTACCTAGTTGGCTAAAGTCCCATCTTCTGACATGCTTATGTTTCTTTTCTTTTCTTCTTTGCCTTATTTGTTGTCCTTCCTATTATTCTGTCATACAATTGCTGTATTATCACTCCTGTGGACATCACATTCTTCTTTGACTTGGCCAACCACTTCATTTTCTTCCCTTCCCTGTTTTCCATTTTAGGTTGTGCTTCTCAGTGGAAGTCTTGATGATGGTGACAGTCCCCTGGGCTCGGCTAGTTTGTTACATCTTCCATAAATGTAATGTTTGGCCTGTTCCCTTGTGGTTTATTTTGTTACTGTAATTTACACCACATACCACCTTTGATTTTTCTCAGAGAAGTTTGTGTGGTTATAATTTCAGGATTTCCAGAGATGACACACACTACTGACTGACATGTAGACTAACAGGTTTTGATGACATCATTGTGATACCATCATGATAAACAACATGCTATCATATGATAGAAGTCTATCACAAATATAGTTCCTAAATATGAGGACTATTGAATAAGAGGCATGCAAGGTCTTTACAATTTCATCTGAGATTTCAAGCAATTAACCTCGTGGGCAATAAAATAGAAATTGAAAATTAAACAAACAGAAAGAGCTGAAACAGAAACAAAAATGAAAAATGAATTAGTCATGGAAATAACTTGACGTTACACCATATCAGTGTGCACAGTGTGCATGTTCTTTTTTTAATACCTAACCACAATTCATTTAATGTAATTTGTCTTTATTGGGAAATTATTTGTTTTGATGGAAATGTTGCCTCTTTCTCTGAGATACCAATGGCAGAAGTGTTTGTCATAATTCACAAAACCCCACGATGTTGCTAGATAACAATGGGAATGCACATCATTAATTGGTAAACCCATCTGACATACATGTACACACACACACACACACACACACACACACACACACACACACACACACACATACACACACACACTCACACACGCACACACACGCACACACAAACACACACACAAACGCACACACACACACATGCACACACACACACACACACAAAAACACACACAAACACACACACACACACACACCTACACGCACACACACACACACCTGGCACCGGAGCGGGAGAGAAAACAAAATCTCCACAACCATTCCAGTCTATCATGTAGAAAATCTCCCAGCCTCACCTCTTTCTGTACTGTACGCATGGTATTGCTGCCCATTGTTCAAGCATGAATGGAGAGTTAGATTGGGGAATGGCTGAGAATACAAAATGGGAAACAGAAAACATCATCAAAATACCATTAGTACTGATGATGTTCTCTAGCAGCCTATAGCTGTAAACCCAAAGTAACCTAAACATCTGTGCTGTACAAAACGAAGAGAAATAAAAAATAAATAAAAAGATGTGGCAACATCAATGAAGTCAACCACAATAGTGCCATAAAAGGAGTAATAAACTATTTTAATCTATGTCTACTTTTATATTTCTTAAAATTGATACAAAACTTGCAAAGTTTTTCTGCGTTTTATTAGCGTTTGAGGGGAACGTCCTTTTATTCTGAAGATTTGGCCGGAAGCCCCTGGAATCCCATAGAGCAATGCCGAAAAGTTTCTTGGGAGAGCACCAGAGTTTTGCCAGAGAACGCCAAAGTATGTATTTCTTTTCTTTTCAATTATAATAGGTTCTCCACTCTAACTTAGTAACTAAGGCTCAGTATTGTAGAATTTGCAACTTCTCATTATAATGACTAGGTGATGTCCTGCATGTAATTTCTTTTAAATTGAGATCGGCAACTTCTTCTTCCAATGGAGGTTCGCTTATGTTACACGCATAGATATATATACACACTTTTTACTTTTATATCTGTTCTGAAATGAAGTGTTAAACTCTAAAAATCAGATGACAAAAGAAAAAAAAAACCCTGTGTAATGGGAACAGTCCAAAGAGGCACTGAGAAATTTCAGAATGCTTGGTATTAATCTACTGGTCTCAACCACGGTTTATAGTTGGCATTGAAAGACTACGACCTGAAAGTGAAACATGAAGCATCATGCACACATGAAAGTAAACAAACAGGTAGACTACAGCACTACCAGCTAGCAAACAACTGTAACTGCAAAGGGCACAAATGCCCAATAATACCCCTGCAATTGTGTTAAAAAAAAAAAAAGCATTAGTGCATTAATCCGTGAGGCTCACAAATGGAAGTGAGTTAAAAGTTGACTGAATACCTCTGTTCATGTGGACGCGCGGCTCGAAAGCGAAGTCCCTCTGGACTTTTCGATTCTGGGCCATGTGGGGAAATTTGGCTCTGAAATGTGTCAGTGTGTCACTCACATAAAAGTCAGACAGAAGTCGCAGGATCGCCATTGATTTTGGACGTCGGTGACAAGGTAAGATGACTTTTGACTGATATGTTAACCGGTTACTTGTTTAACTTTATTTAAAGTAAAGTTGCGAGGTGAATCCAGAAAATGAACTGTGTGTAGCTGCAGGTTTAACTATGTGTGATTAATGTTAACATATGTCTCATCCAGACATCGTACTGTTAATCAGCTGGTTTCACCTTTTTATCATGATATTTTCAGGATAACATGATGGAAATTGTCAGTATCATGAAAACAGTTCCTGGAGATTTTCTGTTTTTCTTTTTTGTACAATGCATTTTATTTAAAAAATATCTTGAGATAGGAAAAAACCTTTGAATTTATTTGTAACTTTAGTATAGGGTATGAGTAATATCTCTTGCTTTTGACTATATTGATGCAAATTGCTGTTATGTCGGTTTTGCTTTATTTGTTAATTTACTATTACTTTGAAATGTTTTTTTTATTGTTGAATTTATGGACTTAAATTATAGTATTGACTCATTACAGCAGCAATTTAACATCTTTTGGTGCAGTGAAATGAAGATGTAATGTCTTTGAGAGTGTGCATTTGACGTTCACTTCTGAACTGATTCAGTTAATATTGTTGTTTTGTCTTCTTCTGTCCTCTTTTTCTTCTCCTTTTTTCTTTACTTATCCCTCTTCACGTCCTTGCCACCACCACCACTGTCTCTCTCCCTGTCTTCTCTCTATTATTCAGATGAATTTATTTGTTTTCAGCATCATCGTTTCTGCAGTCCTACAAGTTGGCTGTCAAAATCCCAGGAGCTACTGGACTCTGCTCCCCAACAGTATGTTCGATCTCTATGAGAATATATTACTCCCAAGTTCAAATAATATTACTATACGCTTTTTTAAAATTTCTTTCTGTGTGTGTGCATGTGTGTGTGTCCTCTCCTAGTTCTGGTTGTGGAGGTGAATGGCTCTTTGGGTGAGCAACCCCTGAGCTGCTTGGAGTCACCAGAGGAAGTGATGAGGAGAGACAAAGAGGGTGAGGATATTGTTTGGAAGAAGAACGGAGTAGAGGAAGCACAGAGAGGGAACTCATACTTAGTGCAGCTGGAGGAAAGCTTGGGAGGAGGCAACTACACCTGCCACAACAAAGACGGATCACTCATCAATCACACTGTGGTCCTGATCCAAGAGGACGAAACCAATAGGAGGAAGATTCTCGTGAAAAATGATCAAGGTACAGTCTTACTTAAGGTGGCATATTGTCACGGTTAAACGATCACTAGAATTGGGATCATTTTTAAGTGTTTCAACTGACTAATTGCCTCATGTTTGTTTTTGTGTGTCTGTCTCTGCATCTTTATGTGACTTTTTCTCATTAGAAGATTATTTGAAGTGCTCTGCTCAAAATTACAACGGAGAATTCCACTGCTCTTGGACCTGGCACAGAAGTCGTGTTGGCAGTGTAGCATTTATCAAAGCTTGGCGGTAAGTTCATAAACCGCTGAAATGTTTTCTGTGTCCCTCTCCAGTAATAACACAGTGTTCAGACTCATGTCAGAGCTGAGACTACACAGCCACATCCATAAATACCTCCTCATGAAAGGAACCATAACAAAGTACTTTTTATGTTTTTTGAAGATCATGTTCATGTCTTCAGATCAGATATATAAAAATAATAGAGCTTCAAATGCTTTTGAATGATAGATGTTTTTGCTTCTGCAGTACTTTTATCAGTATGTGCTCCTTCACCTGTTTGCCCTTGAGAAGTTGTTACAGCTTCTAGCCAAAATTACAAGATACACATATATGATAATGAATTATATAAATAATATAATTTTAAAAAACGTTCTTATTTCTATTTTATGCAGTGTTTCTGATGAAAATGAGACATGGTGTACTTTGGACACCAGTGTCCAGCTCTGGAGATGCTCCACAGGTCAAAGTAACATCAGCTGTTCGGTAGACAAGAGCGGACACGGGATCTCCTGCTTGGACGAGCAGCACTGCCCCTTCGCTGAGGAGAGCCAGCGGATCCACGTCACTGTCCATGTGAAGACTCAGCACTTCCTGGTGGAGAGCTACTCTAAACACTTTTACCTGTCGGAGATAGGTGAGACATATCTGGGAGACATTTTCCGCACACAGTGTTCTCTTTCACCTTTTCATATTTGTTTCTGTTTCTTGTTTTCATGTCACTCACATCTTTTGCTTTAACCCTCGATAGTGAAACCTGACAAGGTGAGGATCAGTAAACTCAACAGATCGATGATAGAGTGGAGTTACCCAAGCTCCTGGAGCAGTCCCTACTCCTACTTCCCCCTCACTTTCCAGATTGCACAGCTGAAGGGGGGATGCAAAAGGTGTGACAACCCATGCACTGACTCAAAAGTAACAAAGGTGAGAAACCTACCAATTGTAATGCAAATTTTATATGAAAGACCCAAAGCGGAATGAAAGTAACAACATTTCAAATTTACCACAATATTTGCATCAAAGGACAGGAAATTCCTCACTTCATAACTGAACTGCAAAGAAAAAACACGAGGAAGTGTGAATATTGAACAACATGGGTGACTGATACGTAATATATATATATATATATTTATTTATTTTTTTAGAACTTGACAGACAATTGTCAGTTTGAAGTCAAGCGCAAGGCCAAGACTGTCTGTGTCCGAGCTAAGGATGCTCTCTGTAACTCGCAGTGGAGCGAGTGGAGCCACTTAAGGTCAGTGCCTCCCAGTGGTGTATCATGGGACATTTACTTCTCCTCTTTTTCCCATAGGTGGTACTCTGTGTGTTCCTGCCTTTTGCCAGTCATGTGACTCTCCCTCTGCCTGCAAACCAAACTCTATATACCTTCCTGGGAGCTGCCATGTTGTCTTTTGTGCCTCGTAGCTTTAGTGTTTCAGCTTTCTCTACCTGTCTTTTCTTTTGGTACTTTTGCCTCTTGGTTTCTACAAAAAAGACATTTCTCTGCTCACTGTGGCGTGTTTTGATGGATTCAGTGAAAATTCTGTAAAAATAAATGTGAGTTTTGCATTTGTCATAAGATAAGTTCCGCATCATGTTTGATGCATTAGGCTAAAAGGTTGTAACTTGCTATATAAGTACATTTTGCTTCCTTGCTTGGAGTATGGTTGCAGTTATTTCAGACTAATTTCCTTATTATTTGTGTTCCATTACAGATTGAGGAGAGATAAGAAGAACAAAAAGAACAAACATCAGTAAAACAAAAAGCAAGAGTAACAGAAGAGCAAGAATCCAAAAATTGTACAATCTGTTATATTTATTTATATGCTTTCATAGACCCCTATTTATCTTATCTTATCTTATCTTATCTTATCTTATCTTATCTTATCTTATCTTATCTTATCTTATCTTATCTTATCTCATCCTGGAGTTTGTAATATGTAACTATCCTTGATGATAAGTGAAGAAACAAAGTGAAATTTACCACAGCCATTTTGTTTCTTGTCCTGACACCACTATGCCGCACATCCTTTTACTGAATATTGGATTTTCATTTGTTTCACAATTAAAATTAAGCAACTCCATCCTTGTCCTGGCCATAATAGGAAGATGTGATTCAAGAAATTGAATGTGAAGTGTGTTTCTGAAGACCTTATTCGTACTTTTGTGCAAAGTTTTTCTTGAGCACCAAATTTTCTTACATCCCTTTCAGCAGCTTAACGAGATTGGTGATGTGCACTCAAAGCGGCCTTGTAGCTTTTTATAGAGAACAGAAACCTCAGTTGTTGTTTCACCAACAAACATCAGGTTTTAAAAGTCATCCGTTTTATGGCTTTTCCCTTACCAGTCGGGTGAGAGTGTGGCTCTTGGTGGAAACTCTCCTCTTATACTCTACAACAAATCACAGAACTGTCGTTTAGCTTTGAACTGATGCCTGGTCTCGGTATGACGATATGGCGCGTGTGGTTTTCCCTCTGTCACCTGCCAAGAGACACAGCAAAGTTTACATGTTGTGTTCTCCCTCCATCTTGGTCTCTCTGTCATTCTCCTGTGTGCAACTATGGATTGGATAGATGTACCGCCAAATCGCAATTTTGAGATACACCGTATCCTCCTGCATCTGCTTTTACATTATTAAAAAAAAAAATTTTTGCATCAGATTAGCTGATAAAAATCTGTGAAATTTCAGCCTATATACTAATAAGGAAATGGTATATAAGACTTTGTGAATACACTGTGATTTGAAAACTGAGCTCAGACACAGTTCCTCAATATACTTTGTTTCAAACATCCCTATGAGGGGAAACTCGCCCACAGAATATTGATGGTTAAATGCTTAGCGCAAGATATTGACCTCGAAACCACAAAAGGGGCTGATGTGTCTGCTGCTATTAGTAAACACTAGTCATTACTTTAAACTTGAGTGCCAGTAACCTTTTCTTCTCACAGCAGAGGAAGTGTTTGTGTTTCTTAACCTTACAATATTTATTTATTTATTGTTATTTATCACTGGCAGATACTGACATTGCACCTAGTATTAGTAGCTACAGCTTGCTAAGATTATTTGGCTTGTGACCCTTGGAAAATAAAGTGATGTTGACTTTTGACTGCCCACCACAGGGTATGTCCACAGTGCTGAAAGTAACCAGTGTCTCACAAGATATGAGCAAATCTAGAGCATAAATTTTGTGAAACAATTGTTTTTCTTTGAAATCCCATTATCCCATTAACTGGTGACCATATTCACCAGGGACCCATTTGTGGATCCTCTGATCAAGTGAGTGAAAAGACTTGATAAAGATTTTTACCTTGACTGAACAAAACTCAACCAAAAATAAAGACAACTCTTTCCCAGGCTGGGAAACATTGTAAGACAATCAAAAAATGATACAAAATCATGTTATTTAACTCTAACTGTAACTATAAGTGTTATATAACTAAATGTACCAGACGCAAATAAGATGAGAAATGTTGCTTTATAATCTAAATTTGTATTTCTTATGACAAATGACTACAGGTCTTAAAGAGGTTTTTCACATATTAAATCCAATGTAAACTGTGGAAAAGGAGGTTCAACTTTAATTGTGTGCCTTTTGTAGCTGCTAATGAAAACATAACTGCTTTGAAAAGAAGCTGAATCCACTTATTATTATTATTATTATTATTATTATTATTATTAGCAGTATTAAAAAGCTGATCCAAACAATGTGAAATTCCAGTACAGTTAATCGTAAACTACACATATTGGTTTGTTACCAAAATTCCATGTCACATGTAAGAAAAGCCCAAGTAAGCAACATGACAGCTACACAATAGTAATTGCCACTCTTCCCAGTATTGGTCCTTTACTTGGCTGGTCAGGTGATTGTGGTTAACCTTCTCTTCGCTTCCCTGTCATAAAAAGCAGAAGCGGTTAAGTGATGCAAGCACTTTCAGGCCTGACATACCACATATGTTAAACTTTACACCGCTGACCTTTGAATTTTAGCTGTTTGCTTCATATTACAGGGGGTACATTTTTGGGAAATGTTTTTACTTTTGTCTTTCCATTTTCCCCCTGTACAAATGGAACAATGCGAGCCACTGTAAGTGCTGTCAGACATGCAGCACTGCTGACAGTAAAAATCCTGACATTACATCTGTGTACATCTAAATCACGCCGATAAATCAAATAACTGATTATGGCACTTTCCATGTAAGGTCATTTATCTGTATGTTGATCTCTGATATTAAATAGTGAATAGTAAAATGTGTATTGGCAACTTTATAGCTACTTATGGTTTTTGTTCTTAATTAACTTTAATCGTATGCTTTGGGTTTTTTTTTTTTGTTCTTTGTTTTTTTATAAATGAACTATTATGAATTGTGAGAAAATAGTGAAAATTACCTATTCTGATTCCCCAGAGCACAAGTTCACATATTCAAATTACTTGTTTTATCTGATCAACAGTTGAAAACCCAAATATCTTCAGTTTACTTTCATATGTGACTAAGAAAAGCAAAAGATCCTAACACTGGATGATGTTTGGCATTTTTGCTTGAAATATTACTGAAACGATTAATTGACTAATCATTTTATCTCTAGTTTACAGTATGTTTAACGGGATTTAAAAAGCAGGATAACCTAAAACAAGCAGCAGTCCAGCACTAGAAGTGAAAGTGATGTAGATACTTCATTGTACATCATGAGTATAGGTGAATCAGCCATGACCTTTGCTCGAGTATCACTATAAAAATTTAGCGTGGTCAGCATTTCTCCCATGAGCCAAATGGTTTCACTAAAACAATACACAGTGTGTCTGATCAATATAGGCCAAAGGGTGCAATGTGAAATCAAATTTTTTCATGTTTATCAGAACACAGCATGTTTAATGGTGATTCCTAGTCCTGATGATGCCATTTTCACACTGAGCTCCTCTTGTTGAAAAGCTGAACAGAAGTCATCTTGGACATAATGTAAAAGGAAAAAACTAAAGAGAAAAGTTGGGGGTTTTTTTGTTTGTTTTTTAAGAAATAACTTCAGTTAGATAGAAAAAATGTGGTCAATAGAGAGCTCCAAAGTTTGACGAGGCAAGGCCATGGCATGTTTCTACAAATGTGAGAATTGACGCTAGCCGTCTTTGACAGTTTGAATTTTCACAAAACGTTAAGTCTAATTAACCAAAGCAATGAGGGATTTTCAGCTGTTTTACACAGTCAAGTCACAGGCGCCTCAGTACACATTACAGAAGAAATACTGTATTTCCATTTAGTAAGAATAAAAGCTATGGTCTTTTTTATTATCATTATTTTTTTTATTTTTTTTAGAATTTCCTTTAATTTTTTATTAATTGATTCTTGAATAAATGTATGTCTATTTGGCCTCTTGATATTAATTAATACAACAATTTGTAGTAAAACAAAATGTGTGTTTGGCTAAATCTATCACAAGACAAATGCAAATGGTGACAAGGAGTTGCAAGTAGACACTGTTTCATGCTGAGGGGGTCACAAGCCCAAGAGGTTAAACCAGTCAAAATAAATCCTCAGTCAGTTTGAAAATCATAAAATACGTAAAATTGTATTAATTCTTCATCAGGAACAATATCTTTTGTTACAATTAAAATATTTAGGATGGTAAAACAAAAACAAAAAAGGTCCATGTTTTAGTCATTTTGAAATCAAACAGGGGGCTGAACCTCGTCTTCGGCCCTCACTGAATAATGACCGGATAACTTATCCATACAGAAACTGAAAACTTGATCACATCACTGACTTAAAAACTTAACTCAAAATAAAGAAGTATTCACTCAGAACAAGATAAATGATTAATTCTGGTAAATTCCCCTTAAAACATCAACCTTACATGCTTGGAGTTACAAATGATAGTTGGTAGCTCGGGGGTTAAACTGAATCCACATGATTTATTCTGATAGTTTACCTTTTGATGTTGCTTACAACACCAATTACATTCCCAACTTGTTCTTCTCATGAATCTACAGTCTCATTGACCTTGTTCACATTTGTTGACCACGTTAATTAATAGGCACAGAGAAACAGCAATTTGGACAGATGGCATTTACCTGCATGCTACTTACTATGCAAGTGCTACATTTGAGAATAAAACTGACCTGAGTGGAAGTTAAGTGTATTGAGTCGTGCAATGTCTCTTTAAGGCCACTAGATGGCAACATTGCACCAGAAACAGTGAGCGGGGAGATTTGTGTTTGATAGATCCTCTAGTGACCTAAAGTTAATGGGAGAGGTCATCAATAGGAAGTTGTTCCAATTTGTTATTTTTTACAAGTAGTGATACCTATTTCTCATTGTTCGCCCCTGGTTTCCCTTTTAAATCTGCATTTTCTTTCAGTTTAGTAGCGGTGAAATATTTCCTTGCATGTTTTAGAAGCTGTTTAAATATACACACTCACGATAACAATGTTCTTTTATGTGGATATCAAAGAAATCACACTCTGCTGGAATCTTGTCTACATATTTAAATAGTTAACATCTATATTTGCCTCCTTTTATGTCGACTAGAGAGCATATTGTTAGACATAAGGCCCATTCTCATAAGCATATGCCTGATTTTTTTACAACTAGTCATTTTTTAAGAGTCTTCAATTCAATCGGGCCATTATTATCATCAGCTCAACCTTTTGATTTACGAGAACATCTGGTGGTTGTGCAGGAGGCGGACTGCTGCGCCCACAGCGCCTTTCTGATCACTTACTTCAAAATGTCTAATAGAGTTATAACGCAGCAGATTTTTAATAGCCTTCCCATATGTGGACACTTGAACATAAGTCGTATACACACACACATATAGGCGGCACACACACACACACACACACACACACACACACACACAAGCACACACCTATACATCGTTTGCATTCCTGCCTGTGCGTAATAGCCAGAGATATTTTGCAAACCTTGATGTCTGGCTACAATGGAGTTAGTAAATCACAGTGTTAGCATGTCTGGATCATCGGGGCCCCAACTGACATCTCTGTTTTTGGATACTGAGGCATTGATATTTGGGCTAACAGTGTGTGTTGGAGCTCGGGGATATAAATATATGCCACCCCCAGGGGCCTGGAGTGTTGGAGTGCGCTTGCCCGCATGCCGACCAAGGCAGACAGATCATGGCGAGAGACCCGGCCACAATCAAACAAATGTGCTGAAGGATAACTCTGAACGTGTGTGTGTGTGTGTGTGTGTGTGTGTGTGTGTGTGTGTGTGTGTGTGTGTGTGTGTGTGTGTGTGGGTAAACCTGAAGCAGTGTGAGTATGAGAGACATTTTATCTCACGTTGCTTTTATTTATCACTATTTATTGTATCGTGTACTCACGTGGGTGCTCACATTTCTCCTCCCACAGCAGGAGACATAAATAAACAGCTTTAGACAATGATGAGACGATTGTGGGGGTTTGGTGTCTAACCTTGACCGTTTATGACATTTATCAGACTCTGCAACTGGCTGAGACACTCACGTCTCAGTCTGCAGGCTGCACGGTAGATTGGGATATATGTGGAATTAAAAAAAAAAAAAAAAGTCATACCACAGCTAAAATGACAGTAAGTGTCGTTTTAAGTTATTATAATTACAAACAATATAATTCTACACCCTGGTGCAAAATTGTGAAAAATTTGTTGGAATTTTAAATCATTTTTTAGGCTTTTAATGGTGCAGTTTTCCCGACGTGTAATCCCAAGCAACATCAACGTGTCAAGCTGATTCAGTTAAAGAAATCTTGATGGAAATCTTAATTTTCAAAGATGCGTTCCTGATAAAAAAACAAAAAAAAACAAATTCTCTCTCATTCTTTCCATTTCATTACAATTAACCAAGCAGTACTTATTGAACAGATGGCCCCCAGACAATTCAATTTGACAATTTAGAAATTACTCCATAATGATGAGGGGGAAACCAGGACCGATGAGAGCTGCAACATCCTCTGCAAGATGGACTTAAAAACAGTTTTCATGCACGTGAACCCGCTTGTGCAGTTTCATGCTACTGTGAACAACCATGCAAATTGTGTTTTTTTTTTCTTTTCTTTTTTTGTTACACTTTTTTTTGTTTGTCTTGATATTTTTGAGTGATTGCAATTTTTTGGACAGCGGGACAGAGCACAGTTTAGCAGTAATCCTCATATTTATGTTGGATTCAACACTTAGTCCCGCAAGATTTATGTAATGCATCTAATCAAAGCTAATTTCAAACCATCGGGCTGTAACAGAAAAATGTGCGCAGCGGCTGCCAGGCTTTTTGGTGAGCTGAAACTTTTCTTAAGCTCATAATCTGCCATGAGTTGATACTCTGAATGAACACTTGGACTGCTCGACACAGTTGATCCAGCTCTTATGAGAAAATACAACATTTAAATTCCATTTTCTATTCAAATAAAGTCAGTTTTTGTGTTTCTTGAAAGGTGGTTCGTGTAGAAACGCCCATGCTCAATGTGGAAAATTAAAAAAATAAAAATAAGAATACGGACGTTCATGTGATGAGTTTGAAGTAATTTCAAAATTTTCAAATACGCATAAGTAAATACAGTTAAATCTGCACACAAATGTTGCAGCTGTTCCTCAAAATATTCATCCCTCTCACTGTGCTCCCTGCCCGTTTTTGTCTCACAATAATGAGAGAGAAAATGTGTTTTATCTGACGCGCGTTTAAAACTGTGATCGGATTCTGTTTCGTCTCGTTTTGCAGACAGATGCGGTCACATTTTCATAGCTGCAGCTCCAGTGACAACGCAGCTCAAACAGGCGATAGATGTTACAACCTGCGCGGCTCTCCTCTTCACTCTGCCCTTTAGTCTCTGTTGGCAAACTGGGTGGATTAAACTCAGTTGATGTATGATAGTTGAGAATACATTAATTGTAAAAAGGCACAACGGACACACATACACACGCACACACACATACACTGGCACACATGAGCGCGCGCACACACACACACACATGCACACCGCGCACAGCTTCTAAGTGGCTGGGGCGGGACAGTGCGTGGGACGAGGCGGGGACAGCAGGCAGGCGGGCGGGCACCGTGCTGGTCGGGGTTGGTGGACAAGTGATTGTCCGTGTTATTAACTGTGTTTGGGGGGCGTTCCTGCTCGCCGTTTAGACCACGCCTCCCTCACCTACTAGTTCTCTCCTGTTTGGCATCCCAGAGATGGTCCAAAGTGATTCCTCAGGGAAGAAAAGAGCGCAAATCACCCGAGCAGGAGCTGACGAGGAGCGGAGCCGCCGTTGCCCAGGACTGCCTCTTAATTGCGCGTAATCTTCCGTTTCATTCATCTGAACCAGAGGAGAGGACTTTGTAAATAAAGAAGCGGAGCGAAAGGAGGGTGAAACGTGTTTCATCTCCTGGCTTTCTCTCTCACTGTGGACTGTTTGTTACAGAAACTGACATTTTGCTTGTGTTTTTGTCAGCTGCACCTTGATCTGGGGGACTGTCGCCAACTCAGTGCAGCCTCTCATCCTGCGCTTCCCCTTTCATCGCTCTCACGTTGTTCATCTTCATAGCTGCTGCCTTCTTCCCCCTTCTTTTTTTTTTTTTTTCTTCTGGAGTCGCTGACATGAGGTGCAGCTAACCCTGGATGCTGACAGCTCCCCTTTTCCTTCCACATGCCGCATCTTTTGTTTACTTTGAGAAACACACGCGCAACTAAACGCCAAGTGAAATAGACCACGCCACTTTGCTCCTCTGACAGCGCGATCAAACAGACGCAAGCGGAGGGGAGGCAGGAGGAGAGAAAAAAAGGAGGGAGCCAAGGAGAGGAGGATAGAGAGAGAGAGGAGAGAGAGAGAGAGTGAGAGAGAGATAGCGACAGTGTGAAGGTGCGTTTTGATGTTTGGCATCCACGAGAGCATCCAGAGGAGTGGGAGTAGTATGAAAGAAGAGCCCATGGTGGCCGGGATGAACGCAGTTCGGACATGGATGCAGGGCGCCGGTGTGCTGGACGCCAACACAGCCGCCCAGAGGTGAGCCTGAGGCGGCCTTGGCGCTGCGCTGACACCGGGGCGTGGAGACCGGGGGTAGAGCACGTTAAGATCTGCGGTGTTAAAGACGGAGCTAAAGCTGCATCACTTGGGGCAGCATGCGTTCCCAGAGGACGTAGAGTTGTTGGATAACCTCTGTTCCCGCTGGCTTTATAAGTTTTTAGCTCAAAGTACAATATGATTGAATGTTGTATGAGGCACAAAGTGGGTTAACACAATTCTGGACGGAGAGCACCGCTGTGTCAAAGCACCTTTAGGCTTTCAGGGTTTAAATGTGAGCTCAGGTTAACTTTGGTGTGGAAAGTGAGCCGTGAGTTTGTGTTTAGGGATTTTCAGCTCACTTTGGTGGTTGTTTCTCTTTTTTTTTTCCTTCTTTTTTTTATGGCTGTGATCAAGTAGACTGGGTTAGTTTTCAAAGACTGCAGGCGGAAATATTAATTCAAGGTTGAATTAAGCAGTTTTTTCTTACAAAATAAAATAAAAAGATTGACTTTTAATTAAGTTGGTGAGGTTTAAAATGAAAATAATCACACTTTCATCGACTGCAGGCCCACCACCGTGACAGGAACTGATCTGTCAAATTTATGCTTGCATTATAAATTAGTATATTTAACAGATTTAGGGCTAAAGTTTAATATTTTATCAGATTTGTATAATTGCTGCTGATTAAGCTGTAAAGTGTGTTTGTGCGCAGGAGAAAGGTTTTAATTAAATTATAGGCTGAGTAGTTGCGGATTTTATCATGGACAGTGGTTGTAACATAAACGAGCTTGGATTTTAAAAGAAAAGTCTTTCTCTCATGTTTGCATCTTTTTTATTGAATTTAATTTATTTTAATCGCTGTCGTTGTGGGCGCTGCTGGTTTGTGCTTGTGTCCGCAGCGGAGTGGGTCTTGCTCGGGCACACTTCGAGAAGCAGCCGCCCTCCAACCTCCGAAAGTCCAACTTCTTCCACTTCGTCCTGGCTTTATACGACAGACAGGGTCAGCCGGTGGAAATAGAGAGAACCACCTTCGTTGACTTTGTAGAGAAGGAAAAGGTGAGTTTGTACCTTTCCCCCAAAAAAATATCTTCACCTTATGACACTTTATAATCAAACGGTAGAAATGAGCTTGTATTGTATAAATAGCAGCGGCGCATTGGCTGATGACTGACACATTATTCTGGCCTGTTAAGTCACAGTGATAAATTACCAGACGTGTGTTAACAAAGTGGCCAGACGCACTCAGCAGGGATCAGTGGTCCTGAAGGCTTCCCTGATGTGATTTTTACATGTGGTTTCCTGAAAGACTTACACACCTCAAATTATTTTTGCTTTTCTTCATAATTACAAAACCTTCTAAATCAAATTTAAACTCGTTTACACTCATGTGTAAATCATGTGCATAAAAAGAAACTTTTACCCAGTTGCCACTAATGATACTGACTCTTATTTTTTATGACAGTTCAGCACAGCGTGTAGCCTATTCCTGCAGGTGCTGTCAGTCAACATATTTCATTTTTTTAAACACCCATCAATATTAATGTTTTGATACGTCGATCAACTCCTAATATTGATCTGTTTGCAAGTGGCGTTAACAGCTTTTAGATGTTTGTTTTATTCATCATCAGCTTTTTGCCTCTATCGGCTTGTTTATTAATAATTAGGTCCAGACGTCCTTCTACCTTTGGTCAGTATGAATAGCACATTGAAATACAAAGCTGTGATTTATTGGATAAAGAAATATTAAAAATGCCACGTTAGGCATTTGTATATATTTGTTTAAATATCTGTAGCAACATTCGAAACATTTTGTATTTCCAGTAGAGGTGAATGAAGTTGCGTTTATTTTGTCAAGAAAGTGTTTTATATTGATATTATATATAATATCAAATGATTAAGAAGTTGCTTTTACAGAATATATTTCGTCAAATGACAAAGAAAAAGTTGTTCAAGTTGCAAACAGATGCTAATATTTTTTTTCTTTCCTCTGGTTGTGTGGATGATAGAAACGAAGTGAAGTGATTTCAATCGTATCACAGTTAGAGGGGCCAAACATGTTAGTAACCTAAAAATATCCAGTATGAGGAGGCGCAGTAAAAGTCCCAGGAGGAGATGGTTTGCTTGTTCTGACCGGGTCTGTTTGGTTTAATTTTCATAGGAAACGACGGGGGAAAAGACCAACAATGGGATCCATTATAGACTTCAGCTGCTCTACAGTAACGGTGAGTTTAGATTCCATCATTTTTATGGAGCAGTAACAAAAGCAGTGAGTGAATGATACGCCAAAGCAAAGTGAGGGAACTTAGGAAACAAACGTTTTACAGGCTCAGATCCTTCATCTTTGTCTTTTAATTATTTAACTGGATTGTTTCGTGAAGGATCAGAGTTTTATCTGTTTCGAAAAATGCTTTAAATGTTGATACATGTTATGTTACACATACTTTTATTTGCAAAACATTATTATAATTATTATAATTATTATAATAATTAAAATAATTATTATTTTTATCATTATTTTTTTATTATTATTGTTATTATTATTATTATTATGCTGTTCTTGCTGCTTCCTACAGTAAACATATCTTCTCTGGTCAGCCTACTTTAGCAGCAGTGTACAAACTAAGGCAGCAAAATCAAATGCTTCCCATCTTCTTTTTTAATGTTTATTTCTTAGTCTTGGTGTCTTGATTGAATAATTAAATTATATTGATTTTAAATTAGGAAAAAAAAGTGGGGTTTTCCCTGCTGTGAATATTTTCACAAATTAAGTTGCCATTAGATTTTTTTAGCGAGATAAAACCAACAGTGAATTTAATTTTCTAGTTCTAAGCAAACTGGTAGCAACAGATACTGAAAGTCGTTAGTAAGAGTTGGACTCATTCAGTTTTCTCAAAGTGCCTCACTGGGGAAGTCAGAATGAATAAACCTTGTGATCTGAAATATCCCCTCAGATGTGACATGAAATCTGTGAGTTCCATTTTAACCACGACTCTCTCTATCTGTCACTCTCTGCAGGGATCAGGACAGAGCAGGACTTATATGTTCGTCTCATTGACTCTATGACTAAACAGGTAAGAGACACAGAATTAAAACTCTGCATTAGTTCTGTTGTTGTGTTGGTCTGAATGTCGCCCCCACTTCCAGCCGCCCTCCTCCTCCTCCTACCCACCCCCC
>NW_019525151.1:573232-595197 GCF_002814215.2 Seriola lalandi dorsalis
GTCTGGTTGTGTGATGTCTGACAGAAATGGAGCTAACCTGAGCCCTGGAGGCTAATTCAAGTTTGTACCCAGCCCTATTCAAGCTCACTGTTTTTGCTCTTCTCCTCCAAACTTTCCCTAAAACCGCCCCGCTAATCTCACCTGCTGTAGCGCTAGAGCCCCGGTCTTACCTCCACAAGCCCGGCAGAAATCCAATTCATGCTTCTTAGGCTCCGCAAAAGTCTCACGCCCTTTTCCTCCTCTTTGTCTGTCCTGTACGCTCATCTGATTTCCTCTGCCTCTCCGAGTTGTACCTTATCTTGCTCTCTTTGTTGTTAACATCTCGGTGACTAACTCCCCCTTTGTCTCTGCCCCCCTCTTCTCTTCTGCCTCCCTGCAGTCGATGCTGCGATAAGAAGAGTTGTGGCAACAGAAACGAGACCCCATCAGACCCTGTCATCATCGACAGGTAAGCAAACTTTGGCCTTCGACCTCGGCTGACATGATGCTGCACTGTCATCGCAGACACAAACACAGCGCGTATGACTGTTCCTGAACACAACGTGTGTGCAGAATACGCAGGCAGCAGAAACACACAATAGATATGACATCATGACAAAATTTCACTTAGTGAAGTATGCGCATAAAAGCTTTCGATGTGTGATTTGGGTGAGTAAATGTAACCTGCAGGCCTGATGCAGCTGGCCGCAGGTTGTTTAAATTCCTGCAACCATAATCGTCTGTGTGAGGAAAATGTGTGAAACAGCAGTAAATAATATCCCAGTGGCACGTGTGAGATTTGGAGCAGCAGTCACAGAGCAGTTGAGCTCTGCTTCAAGTGTGGTCAAACAGTGTTTGTGTGGTCTGGCTGATGACTCCGCTGATGAGCAGTTAGGGTTACAGCTACAGCCTAGTGTGTGTGTGTGTGTGTGTGTGTGTGTGTGTGTGTGTGTGTGTGTGTGTGTGTGTGTGTGTATGTATAAATCTCACTCTGGGACGGGGTGCGGTACTGAAGGTTGTGTGCTGTTTTTGACACTCACAACACTTTTTCTTTGAGTGTACACCTTTCCCCTTCTTCCGTCGTAAACTACCTCTGACCGATGCAGCAGCTCGCATGATTTACAGCCAGGCGCCAAAAAAAAAAAAAAAAAAGAGCGGCCCTGTAGATTTACAGTCGGGCCCGTGCTGTGTGCGTGTGTGTGGTACACATGTGGACAAACGGTGTGAGGGAAATTATTTGTTTATACTTGAGTAACTGCTGAAGCATGCAGATTTAGAGCTGCTCTGATCAAGACAAGGAGGAGAGCACAAACTTACACGCTGAAGTGATTTCCCATAGAAGAGTCACAGTATCACCTTTTCAGTATTTTACCATCTACAGCATATTCAAACAACTGCATTATCACGTGAATAGAACTAAGTTGTAGGTTATTTAGATTTTATGTCTGATTTGAAGTTGTCAGATTCATGTGTATTTGTGTGAGTGTTAATGAGGCAGTGACCTGTGCTATCTGATGAACACAGCTGTCCTGTTCTCACTGCTGCTCTGTCAAAAGCTACTCTTTACCTGTGTGTGTGCGTGTGTGTGTGTGTGTGTGTGTGTCTGTGTGTATCTATGTGTGTGCGTGCGCCACCCTTGTTCCGCTCCAGTGAAGCGGAAGGCCTCACCTCAGCGCTCCCTGAGACAGCTGCACCCCACCACATGGCCTCAGACAACACGCCTGCCCATCACTCTGTGCCATATTTCTGATTTTTGTTTTCCTGTGTGCATACTTGTTGAGCTTTTCGTCTGTGCGTCGTGTCGCTCGGGTCTTTTGCGGGGCGCCATCCTGGCTGCCACGGTATTAAACTCTCCCTTCAGCAGTCCGTAGTTTGAGCAGAGCCACCTTGGATGAAACAGGCTGATCTCTGGCGTTAACAGCTTTCCCACACTGAGCATGTGTTGTGGCCGCTCGCTCGGCGGTATTCCCCTGACGCCCAATGGCTCAGGTGTGAGGGCAGCATTAACGAACAACAAATTAGAACAGGGGGAGGGAAAACAACAGCAATATCTCAGTTTTTCTCTCCAGCGAGCAGCACTCTTTCTGGACAGGAAAATAGGTCAGGTGAGAGCAGAGCGGTTGGAGCGGAGGGGGGGGGGTTGGTAGCTCGTTTTAAAGAAGGGGGAGAGGAGGGTTTATACGTTTGCTCATTTAGTACCAATATATTCTTGGCAGTTGTAATAATCAGAGATTCATAAACAAACAAACAACTGTGAGGGTGAAACTGACTCAATTACCATGAGTTCCCCTCCTTCAAATTCATAAAGAAATACCATCAGCAGCCCCTCTCCACCCTTGAAGTTATTTAGTTCGTTAAATAAGGGCTCGTTAGCCCTCTGCTGTTTCACAGAGATGATTAGATTTTACAGCCCTAATTAGCTGGGCTAGCTCTAACTCTTCTGGAAGAGTAATGGGTCTGATTGCCTAATTAGCTCTCTCTCGTTAAGATGGGAGAAACAGGCCACTGCAGCAAAACCGCAGGAATGAGGAAAAATAAAGTCAGCTAATGAGAAACTTATTTGATTGTTAGGAGAACAAATCTGGTACAGTGTGGATCGGCAGCGCTCTGGGTACTGTACTCGCTCACCGGGAGAATCTCTCTCGCTCGTCTCTGCACATCGCCTCCTGTTGAAAAGAGAGAATGTGTTTGGGCTTTAAAGTGTCTACAAGGAGCGATGTGGATTAGATTTTAATTATGAAGCATTTGTTTAGGCTATGGTAGCAAAAAGCACTTTAACATTACTTTTACTGAAGTTGAAAGAAACATCCTACACAATCTGTCCTGCTTTCTGGCTGTATTGGTTTAGGACTATTTGGCTGAGGCGTGTTGTCATCTCTCTCTGTCTTAGATAAGTTTCCAAGTCCGTCTGATCTGAATCAGTCCGCGCTAAAGATGAAGGCAATTCATGCCATATTTTATGGATTTAACCTCCAATGTGGTGAGTCCACGGAAATTCAGAGAGACGTGACATGTTGTGTCTGTGCTTGACACTAGGCAGGGGAAGCAGCAGAAAGGTGAGAGGCTCCTGTGTGCCTCTCTGTGTCTTCCCCAGGGAAACATGTGTGGTCCACTTTAGCCCCTTACAGAGGCAGGATAATATGAGGGGAACCCTTAACCCCCCCCCCCCCACCACCACCACCACCTCCACCTCCACTTCCATCGCTCTCCATCACTCCTGGTTAGCATGGGGTTAATCATATGCAGCCACTGCCAGTCAGTCTATCATGCGCCTCAATGGGCCTCAAATCACAAACACATTTCCCTCTCACCCGCTGTCTCTATGAATAGCTTCTCTTAAATGTATCTCCTCACAGAACTGTTGTTGTTAATTGACATCCATATAATTGTGGACTAATCTCTCAATCCTACCCGCTTTGGGAGTATGACTGTCCCTCCGGCCCCATGTGTCCTACTGCCACCTGTGTCCTGTGGCCCCTTTCTTGCCCGTCCAGCTCCCCCAGGCCCGCCACAGGGTGTCCCCCAGGCAGGGAGAGCCTCTCTGGAGGAGGGAGAGAAACTCTCTGTGACCAGAGATAAGGATCCACTGGATAGCCCTGCATATCCCATGATCCCCATTTCCAGTCACAGTGTGGGGAGGGGTGGGGTGAGGGGTGTCAAGTTTACGCACAATGTTATTTCAGGTTTATTGCTGTTTTTGAGTGTGTGCTTGTGTGTGTTTGCGTTTGCACACACTCCTTGCGGCCCGCTGTTGATGTGGCCCATTTCCTTGCATGCGTGTCCATGCTTGTGTATCCGCGTCGATGCTGGTTATTTCCCCAGGAGTGTGTGTGTGTTGATAGAGGCCATTTCCTGGCGAGTGTGTGTGTGTCTTGAGTGAAGAATGTCGGGCAGGAAGTGCTCCTCCCGGGGAGGATGATGTCATGGCCGACAGTTTCCTGTTCTGTGAGCCAGTGGAACAGACCGAGTCTCAGCCTCGCGGTGGGTAGTTAGGAGTCCTGGACCAGAGACACATTAAATGGTTTTGGTTCGCCTCTCGGCTGCTTCTTGTCTGCACCTGGTTTGGTGTTCGTCCAGGTCACCCGACACATCTGGAAAGAACATATAAACTTCGCCAGCCGCAGTGTTTTGAGGATCATTGCATTTTCCCAGTTAATGTACTATTTGTTTGTCACTCTCCCCCTCTTTGTCTCCCTCTCTAGTGGGGAACCCCGTCATTGTTTTGGTTGTTATGTTTAGATGCACTTCCTGGGGTGAGAGGTCATGTGTTGTCTTGGCTGGGCTAACGTGCGCTAGTGAATAATGTATGTCATTGACTTTATGTCAGCCCTGCCAGCCCCCCAAGCCGAGCCCACCCATGTTTAATTCATCCATCTCATTTGTGTGTGTGTGTGTGTGTGTGTGTGTGTGTGTGTGTGTGTGTGTGTGTGTGACTGCAAACATGTATGTGTGTGTGTCATTTAGAGGCCCAGTCTGCACCTGTCCAGCCATTAGCCCCCTTCTCATTTGCATTTGATGCTAATGCGGTTTACTGGCAGCGCCTTGCGTCCCCTCAGTGTAGTTTCACTTTCATATCCATGACTGTGTTAGTGAGAAGGTGAAAACACACTCACAGCACAGCTACCCTACATTCTTGTGACTGTAATCTGCCCCGATCAGCTGGTATTTAAATATTGAGGTCGTCGTTATTTGCTTACTCTTTTCCACATCTCGGTGATGCTGTATCTGATGCAGGATTGTCATTGTTTTTCCCCTCTACACCACTTTTCTTTCTCACAGTTGGTTTTCTGCTGTGTCTCTGACCACCTATCTCTCGCCTGACATTTACCTCCAAGACAAAGAGAAGCTACAAACAGAGTCACAAGACCCAGAGAGCAACAGTGTCACTCATATTGGTGGATTACGGCAGCTCCTCTGCACCTTTTTGACTCAAGGTCTTCCTGGAGCTTGTTTTGGTGTTTGTCTTTAGGGGAGGAGAGATCTTCTCAGATTGTGCCGTGATGTTCTTTTAGAAGGTGTATTCTCCCATTGATGTGCTGTTTCTTTTTCTGCAGTCCTAGGGGGGGACAGCTGCATCAGATGTTATGGGAGGCTTTGAAAAGGACTGGCCCTGAGATGGTTGTGGTGTTTGTGCAGGGCTCAGGGGCAAAAAGGCAGAGTTGCTGGCTCATCGATATGCAGGCAGAACTCCCCTCCCTCAGGTGCTGGCTGCCTCACAAATCTGCGTCACACTCACACACTCACACACTCACACACACACACACACGCACACACACACACACACGCACACGCACAGGCACAGGCACAGATGCAGCTCTCATCCTCAGATAAACTCGTACACAATACACAAATACATATGCAGACGGATGCATGCGCAGGCCTGAGAATCCACAGGCGTGCAAAAATATTGCACGCACACACATATACACACTCACACATTGACCTGCAGCTCTCTGCATCTGTTTGGTTGTGTTCTTTTTTTTCCCTGCGGTGGTCCCCCCACCCCCCCGGGTTGGAGGAAAGCGTGGCCCCAGGGGACGGACGGCTGCGCTGATTGACAGCAGGGAGTTTGGAGGTCGAGGAGCCTCTAAAACAGCGCTGCGTCTTTCTCTCTCATCCAGACCTTCAGCACTCTCACCCCCCAACTACTGGCTCGCTTTCATTTGTGAACACCCCAAGACAAAAAAAACACACACACACATCATTCCCAGAGTATACCTGTGTTTGTTTATACCAATATGAAATATCACATTAACACAAGCTGTTTTTTTATTTATTTTATGGTGAGGAAACTATGAGGAACACACTGGAAATAAGTATTTTTAACGCTCAACTTTGTGTGTGTATTACATAGTGTTTTAATTCTTTCCCCCAATAAACTAAAACAGAGCTGCTATCACACTTTATGGGTAGTTAAGATAATGCTCCCCAGCTGAATGCAGGTAGCAATCAGTTTATTAGGGCATATAAACTGCAATTTACAAATGTCATTACAGTGAAACGTTCTTGGTTTCATGACATGGGAAAATTTTTTTTTTTTTTGGCTGGAGCAACTGTAAATAGCACAGTTGTAGCTCTATTTTCTCCGTAAACTGCTTTGTCATTACTGCTTGACATTCCCTGCTTGACCTGGCCGCTCTCCTTGGCCGTTCCCTCCGCCTTTGTGTCAGTGTTTGTTCTGTCCCAGAATTGAAGGGTTTTGGCCGGCCAGAGCTGACCCAAATGAGTAGCGTCCTACTTCTCTGAGAGCTATTTAAGACATTTTTGGTGTTGGAAATTGCAGGACAGAGAGATAGAGATAGAAGGGGAGCGAAATAGAATAGAAGATATATTTACCATATGAAAGGTCCCATGTATGACGTGTGAACGTGTGTGTGTGTGTGTGTGTGTGTGTGTGTGTGGTGGTGCTGCAAGTGAGGAAAGAGTAACGTTTTCCAGGATTTAGTCCGTGACTCGCCCTAGAAGATGCGCTCAATTTGCTTTTCAAATGAGGCGTGAAGAGCGCGAGTGTGCGCCTCTCGGTGTGATGCTATACATTTGGACATGCATGGTTATGTGTGTGTGTGTGTGCGGCAGGAGCAAGGGCTTTGTTTTCTCAATGCTCTGATGTGTGTGGACAGTCTAGCGCAAGGCCCACTAAGTGCTCTCTCACAGCCAATGTGCTACACGGCTCCCTGTGTTGCTGCTCGTAATTGAATAGACACACCAGCTCCTCTCTCAGTGAAGGATACTCAGGCTTCCTCTCCCAGCAGGCTGAGCCAGTGTGTCATCGAGCAGTATAGCTTCCAGCCGCCCTGATCACAGCCCTCACTGATGATTCATTGTTTACTGATTATTTCTGCTAAGTGAGAATGCAGACAGTATGCTTCATGCCAGCCCCATACCCCCCAACCTGGCGTCTCACTTCCTATCAGCCAGTTTCCCTCCCAGAACCTCTTCTGGCGCTTTACCTCAGCGCTGTAGCCCAGGATGTAAGTCCAGGTGTCCAGGATGAGTGCTGATGACCCGCTGTGCCCAAGCAAGATGTATAGTCTGCTGATTGTTTTCCATCAATCTGTCCAGGAAGAATGGATCGCTGGCCAGGCGCTGTGATCGGCGCTCTCAGTTTCACACGCCACAATGGAAGGAAAACCTGCTCCACACTGGGGGAGACAGGGAGGGAGAGATATGTAGTGTGATAGTGGTGGTGGGACTCTGCAACGTAGGAATGATCCTTTTAAAATATTCTGATTATTTTATGTGAGATGTAGCTTTTTTTTTTTACTGCAGGATTATTTATTTTCTTTAAAAACAAACAAAAGAAAACACTTCTACTGTAATCTGGCATCTGTATAGTCAGTACTGTTGTACTATCAGTAACCATATCATCACTTCCAAGTTCAACCTTTTCATATCTGTTCTTATATATGAATATTGTGACACTGAGCTTGACTAATTCCAGCTGTAACATTAAGAGACAAAAGGAAGTCTTCAAGGAAGTATCTCTGTCGTAATTAAACGTAAAGCAGGGACGTCAACATGCAGACAATTATGGTCAACAGCACTGTTCGATCAAAGGGATGATATATTCTTACATTCCTAATATATTCTTTTTACTCTGCATTAATCATCAACAAATGAGACCCAAGCACATGTCACAGTTCCACTTCAAAAAGCTGAGCTGAATTTAAAGGCCTTTGTTTGTGTTTATGTAAGTGATGAGGGGAGACAAAGTAAGGCGTAGGCAATCGACTGAGACACTTTGTTGTTTGACACCGCCTCACCCCCTTTGTGTGTGTGCTGCTAACGCTGTTTGTTTGTTTGCCGAGTGGCTTGACCTCGCTGAGAGGAATGTTCACTCGTTTTCTTTACTTCTGTGTTTGTGTCTCTGATTTTCTCCATCCATGTGTCTCTCTTCTTCTTCTTCTTCCTCCTCTTCTTCTGCTTCTCTCTTCGTCTGTGTCTCTGCCCCTCTGTCTATGTGTCTTTTTCTTTGGTCCTCCCACTCAAAATTCCAGATTTAACTCTGAAGGCTTTTTTTTTTTTTTTTTTTGGGTTAATCACACTTGGAATCTTCCCCACGTTTGAACGCTCTTCCTCGGCAGCGCGTTCTTCCTCGATCTCGAGTCACGCTAATTATCCCAGTTATTGGCTTCTCCAACACAGGAGCTGTGATTTACATGAGGTGACATTCAGTTCAAACGCGCAGACCTTCGCAACCTTTTTCTGGAAAACAATTAACAGCGCAGCTTTCTCCTCTGCCTCCCTCCTGTACCCTCTTTTTTCTCTTGCTACACCACTCCCTCTCTCTCTTCCTCTGGCTATTGTCTTCACACAAACAGAGAAGATTTACTGCCAAAACTGTGAGGGTGTGCTAGGAGAATAAACTGTTGGTGCACTTTCTGTAACAAGTGATTACTTGGTTGGTAATTGACGGTTTTGGTAGATATTCAGCGAGGTGTTCGCAGGAGCGGTTGAGTGAAACTAACATGGAGAAGGTGCTAACTTTGCTTTTGCAGGATTGTGTCTGATGTTCCATCTTAAATTTTTTCTCTGAATTTATCCATCTCCTCCGTGTGTCTGCCAGTGACCCTAGAAAATTTAAGATGCACCCTTTTACACACACACACACACACACACACACACACACACACACACGCTTATAGACAGACATATAGCCCAGACACTCTCACACTCTCACACACACACACACACACACACACACACACACACACACACACGTTCAAACACAAAGACAAACTTGCAAGTGCAACGTTAATGAAGCGCATCTCTGTTCTGTCATGACGCCCGTGTTAGCATGACAAGATGTTTACACACACAATCACGGCCGCGCCTCTGATGTGGGCCGGGATGAAACAGAGATGAGAGGAGAGGAAAAAGAGGAGGCAGAGACGTGACGGTGAGCGTCGGGTATGGGCTGCTTTTCTCTGTTTGACAGGAGGACAGGTGTAAAAGTACCCCACTGAGCGAGAAGACTTAGAGGGATAGATAGACAGACAATAGCAAAAGAGAGAGAGCGAGATGTACCTGGAGGAAAATTTTCTGAAAAGGAGAGACGCTTCTTTTTTTTTTCTTTTTTTTTTTTTTTGTCTACAGAGGACTTCTCTGAACTCAACCACATTCTCGAATCCGTAGGAAAACAATTAGATCCACCCGCTTCCCCTTGTCCCGCAGTGTAGATTACAAATGAGCAAACCTGGCATTTATCACATTACTACAAACATTTATTAAAGCCGGTTCCCCTCTAAAGCTGCAGAGATAACAGTGGGTAATTGCAGAGACTGGCTCTATTAGTTAAGTATGCCTAATGTCACTGCCTCAGAGCATTAATGGACGCCGTAGTATTATGTTCCTGCGCTCATTACCACCCCACTCCCCTTCAAACAGATACACACACACACTCATACACACACACACACACATTCACACTCCCTCTCCCCCCTCCATTGACCCTGCAGCAGGAGTCTGTGCCACTCTAATGAGAAATGGAAAACACTGCTCCGCAAGCTCCAAGACACACACACACACACGCATATACGGACACAGACACACACACACACACACACACACACACACACACACGGTGGGAGCCATTACAAGGGGACAGAGGGGTACAACAGTATAATCACACACGCCCAGGGAAACAATTGTGCCGTTATCAGAGTGATCACATTATAAAAGTTTAATAAACACCAAACGGCCTAATGGTGAATTAGCCTGCATCTGCCCTGTGTTGTGCCAGGCTATAATTAGTGATTTAACAGAGACAAAACAAATGTTTTTAGCCAGAGCGTTTCACAATCAACAGATTTTTACTTGGACATAAATTATCATGTTTGTCCAGAATTAAAAGAAAATGTGTGGCTGTGATGATGATGTGGGAGTTTGTTTGTTTTTTTCTTCTTCTTCTGTTTTTTTTTGTTTTTTTTTTCACTTTGTGATCTTGACTCCAAGACACCACAAGTCACACATGCAGACAGTTGCACAAACACTGAACCACTGAGAGGAGAGTTTGGCTCAAGCCCGAGTCTGGTTTTCTAAGTGGCACTTGAGATGTGTATGGAGAGGGGCGGACGGGTGCTTGAGATTGCTGAGGAGGAGGAGAGAGAGTGAGGAAAGGAGGGAAGGGGGGAGGGAAAGCAGAAAAGAAACAGGAAGAGATGGCGGTGAATGACGTGGAATAAGTTAGTCAAGAGGAGGGGAAAAAATGACTCTTCTTCTTCTCCCCTGTGTCTATTTTGGTAGTTGTGCGTGCGTGTGTGTGTGTGTATTTGCATGCGGACATTGACATTAAATCAATAACAATTTATAATTTACAATCACAAGGACCTATCACTTTTTATAGGGCCTCCATCCTCGCTCATCAATATTACATCAGGACGCAGACTCTCAGTGTGAAGGAGCAGGAGGGTGAGAAAACGGCTGAGAAGAGTGAATATGGCTTTGGTCCAGTGTGTGTGTGTGTGTGTGTGCGTGTGTGTGTGCGTGTGCGTGTGCATGTGTGTGTGTAGAGGGGGATGTGGGCGGAGGGGGAGAATGAGGGCATCTGCTGAGGTTGTAGAAAACATTGCTCCCAGCATACACAAATGTGCAAACGCATACCCTGCCTTGCTTGTGTGTGTGCGTGTGTGTGTGTCTGCATCTGTCCAAATGCTTTTGTATGTGTATGTGAGTGCGTGCGTGCGTGTGCGTGTGTGTGTGTGTGTGTGCATGCTTGCCAGCTGAGTGACAGCTTAGTATTGATCTGTGGGAGGCCCTGGTGTCATTAGACCCAGTATGGACCAGCAGGCACACGTGGAGGTCAGGGCACAGAGTTTGTGTGTGTGTGTGTGTGTGTGGCAGAGTGGGGGACCAAGTGTTCAGTAGTGACAGGCTCAAGCCTCTGAAAGAAAATCAATCGTGTCATAAGAGGAAGGTTTCCTCCAGCCTCCTTCTCCTTCTTTCTCCCTACTCTTCCTCCTCTCATCTTTTCTCTCCCATTTTTCTTTTCATTCTTCTCATTTGGGAGATCGTCCATAGACTCTCCATTTGCTCTTTTACCACTCCCTTCTTCCCTGCCTTTCTTTGGTTTTTGAGCATCTCTGACACACACACTCACACTCACACACAGATAGCACTCTTGGGTCAGGACGGGGGTTGCATGTGTGATGTGTGGATCAATCTGAGGGGTTATCCTGGCAAAAAGGAGCCATTAGTGACATAACTGATCCTGGATCAGCCCTCATTAACTAAAAGGGCACAGGGGCTGTGTGTCCAGATAAAAGAAATGACCCCAAACCAGGGCCAATTAACTCAGGGGGTACAGACTGGGTGAATTGATGGCATGTGTTGTTTTGTTTAATGGAAGTTTGATTCGGAAAGAAACTGATTAGATTTTGTTTAATTGTGAATTTAGGCTGTCCTTCAGTTATTTATTATTAAGCGAGAGGACACACACAGACACACACATACACACACTCTCTCTCACACACACACACACCGGGCAAGCATCCACCTGTTCTCCTCTCTCCTCTCTCGCCTGAGGGGACTAGTATGGTAGATAACAGTTTGAGTGGGCCTGCTGCAAAACACTAATCAGACCTAACACTGCCTAATTAGCACAGAGTCCGCTGATTGGCTTACAGCAATAATTAACACAGGTGAGAATAATTAGCTCCCCATAGACCTGTGTGTGTGTGTGTGTGTGTGTGTGTGTGTGTGTGTGTGTGTGTGTGTGTGTGTGCAGGATGTTATTATGCAGTCTTGGTCCCCAGTGAGACTGAGGAGGCAGAGAGAAGAATCAAACTCATTACTGAAACCAGGCCAACCTGTGTTAGGTGCTCTGCTTTCCCACACCCAGAGAATTAGCCACAGAGATCCACCTCCCATCTCTCTCTCTCTCTCTCTCTCTCTCTCTCTCTTGATGTGTGTGTGTACCTACCTTTTCTCTTGTCTTTTTCTCTCTCCGTCTCTTTCCCTTCAGCCCCCCCCCCCCACTTGATGACGACTGAAGGTGCGTTTGAGGAATCTCACCGCTAGGTGAACCTACTAAGATAAGATGAAACACAGACACGGGGCATCTTTCTATCATATTCTGTCTCTCCGGTGGTCTGCTTCTCTCTTTTATCCCCTGCCCAGCCCTTATTCATTCGCTCTTCAGGATAGTGGGGACGAAATAGGGGGAAAAATTGTTGGCATGCGCCGTCTTCCTCTCCAAATAAAAAGCTTCAGCATATAGCCTCTTCCTTCCAATAAAATTGTATACTGTACACTCCATGAACTACTACTTACCGCCTGGCTGTGTACACAAGATACTGAATCATGCTCAGCCAACTCCTCATGTTTCCTCTTCAAGAGAGAGAAAGAAGGAGATAATGAGAAAGACTGAGGAGGAGAGACAAAGAAATGAGAAAAGAACAGGGGAACTGTGTTTTGCTGAAAGACTGGCCGTCGTTCATCAGTCTGTAAGCAGCATGGTGTCCTCCATCTCACTCTCCCTGGTTATTTTTACCAAAGTGCTGCTTCTTTGATCAGGCCAACATCACAGAGAAGAAGACGGGCACACAGACATTGAGAGGGGGTTAATATTGGAACACAATTGACGGCTTGTCACTTTTAGCTCCGAGGCACAAACATCACCGAGTAGTTAGTCAGGTTCCGGAGAGGGAGATAGATGGGGGTAACACACACACATACACACCTCCGAGAGCTTTTTGTGTGCTAAATAAATAACAAGCGACGATGTAAATTGGTGTTTTCCTGAAGTGTGCGGCTGCTTCTGGGATGTGTTTTTCATGTCAAGACATTTTAGAGTGGTTTAGGAGTGCAGGATGTAGGGCTAATGAATTTAACCCCCCAAACTGTGCACAGACACACAGTTTTGCTCTCATGCATACACACACACACACACAGTTGAATATTCACCTGACCACAGGTGCACCACAGCATTAATGCGAGGCACATTCAGGCTGACTCCCACCCCCAGCTCACTCTCTAAACCATTGTTCTCCACACACCAGGGCCCAGGGAGGTGCCAGGGGCAACATCAGCCTATAACCATACACCAGTTGAGACACAGTGGGAGAGGGAAGCTTATCGTTGGCTGACTGATCTCCGGTGTCGCGCTGACAAGCCTCCCGTGTTCGCTAGATTTGTTTTTTGTTGTGTTCGCTCCTGGTAAACACTTGCCTCTCAAAACAGGCAGCTACTACCTCTGTCACACATGAGGCTGTCACAACACAACGCTCACCCGCGCTGTACTCCACATCATACCGAGCTGTAGCTACGACACACACAGACAGACACACACCTGGGGATGTATGTATGAGCAAAATGGATGTACTCAAAAGGCAGCTAAATGCATATAAGAGCTGTTAAAGCAGTGTTTATGGGAGGCATTTGCATAGTGTTCATAGCACTTTCTGCCTGTCTCCTTTCCACACACGCACACACACACACACATACACACACACACACACACACACACACACACACACACACATACACATGCACACACTCTCTCAAAAGCTGCACTTTTCCCCCTCGAATACTCTCAACATGCCTTCCTGACTAAAGAAACAAAATGAAAGAAGGTTGATTGAGGCAAAACAAGGAAGGTTGTTTTTTTTTCATATTTCCTGTTTCAATAATTAATATGCATGAGTTTTATGGCCGCTTAAGATGCGATCAATTATTCATTAACAGCATGTTAATTGCATCCACAGTCCTGAATATTTAACCAAACACTAAATCAATGGGGTCGAATGAGCAGCAATATGGACATTTTATAAGCTTTGCCAAAAATTAGGTTAGGCTTTAATGAAAACGGCAGCGAGCGGATTGGAAAAGGGACAAATGTGAGGAAAGGACCAACTTCATGAGAGGAGGCTTATGTTTAGAAAGCAGACAATATGAATAAATGCAAGGTTGTTGACTCGTAATAGTATAGTCAGTGACTCTTAGCCTTTTCTTCTGCTTTGTCTCTTTATTCTCATCTCCTCCTTTTTTAAATGGAGAGGATGTAATCTCTTCATCTCTGCCCACTGTAGCCAGCCTTTTCCACTCTCAAAGACTCCAGACTCCTTTGTCCTGGATCTTTGTGTGCTTGTGTGTGTGTGTGTGTGTGTGTGTGTGTGTGTGTGTGTGTGTGTGTGCGCAGCTCTTGTGTGTGTGTGTGTGTGTTTCTGTGCAGTTCTTGTTTGTGTATGTGTGTGTGTGTGTGTGTGTGTGTGTGTGTGTGTGGCACAGCGGTGTCTGGACGGTGACATTTCTCTGCTTGGATAACCATCGCGCCCTCTGTCCCTCTGTCCCACCAGCCATGACGCAGGGTAATGTCACCTGTCAGTCTCAAACTCCTACTTACAACCGCTACCCCCCCCACCTCCCCACCACCCCCACCGCACCTCACAACTCCCCACCCCACCCTATCCACCACCAGTCCGCCACCCTCTCACCCTGACCCTAAACTACTCCTCCCCTGGACTTCACCTGGGAGACAAAGCCCTCACCATCTCCCTCTTCCCACTCCTTTGTCTTCCTCTCCGGTACCTCATATGACTCCATATCCTCCTGCTCTTTCACTGCCTTATATCCAAATGGCAACCCCACCCCACCACCCCCACTTTACATTTACCCCCAGGACACCAGTATATGGAACGGGAGGACAGCGTATATAGTGAATGGGAAAGTCAGGGGTGGGAAGTTGACTTTTTGCCTGGACCCCGTTGCGTTCTGCGCCTGTTTTCAATTACTCTCCCGACACAGGCAGGGTGGAGGTTTATGCGTTATATGGGAATGTAATTGACTATAACTGCCCTCTTAACATTAACCAGGTGTACTAGCTGAGTGTGTGAGATTAGGCCTCAGGTCTTGGCTGTAATGGTGTGTGTGGACCCGGTCTATGCGGTTGTGTTGTTGTTGATGTATTTATGCCCTGCTCCTGTGAGGTGCTGCCCATTAGCACCGCATTTAAATCTGCCATTTTTCCAGTGTGTTTCTGTGCACGTGTGTTTATGTGTGTGCATAGTACAACTACTTGTCCCATTGTGTAAGTCCCATCATGCATCTGCCTGTGTGTGCATATAAGAATGAGAGGGAAAGTAAAAAAAAAAGAGGCAGGATACAGATCCAGCCTGCTTCAAGGGGGGCCTGACTTTACAAGGACAAAGTCAAAATGGGCCCATTCACAAGCCTGACATACTGTGATTTGTATGTATAGTGCTGTGCAGCCTGCGGGGCACTAGCCCAGGGGCTATCACAGACACCCAGACCAGTGCAGGAGCAGGGGGAGGTGGTTTATGCGGAGTGTATGTAGAAGGAGAGGACTGTGTGTTTGTGTGTGTGTGTGTGTGTGAGTGTGTGTGTGTGTGGGTCTGTGTGTGGTGGAAAGAGAAGCATCAACAGGCTGTCAATCAAGCCCCGGCCACAGCCTGTCACTCCTCGATCCGGGGGAGAATGGGAGTCCCTGGGACCCTGAGAGGAGAAAGGAGGAGGTGGTGCGGGAGGGGAGGTGGAGGAAGCAGGGAGGAGGTGACTGTCTGTCTGTCTCAGTGACTCCAGCTTGATTTGATATTTGATACCGAGCATGTGGCATTTGAATGCAAATCTATTTTGATTGTCCCACCGTCTGATAGGGTTAAGAGGAATCTATAGGGGATATGCATGTACGCGTTGTGTACCAGATGAGGGCTGGTTGGAGATACACCCACACACACACACAAAATAAGAGGGAGAATTATTCAGAGGGATTATATTACTCACCAATTCACTTGCATCAGGCAGGTTTCCCTCTCACAGCAATATAAAGCTATTCAATTTGAATAAATATTAAAGATAATGGGTCAGAGGTCAGAGAAATGTTTTGTCTTGCGATTCCTGTCTCCTTGTGGTTAAAATACTTTTCTTTACATGCAAAACTAGTGTGTACACATCCTGTACATAGCTGTGTGTATGTTTGAAAATATGAGCTCACGCAGGATAATTATTTTCCCTGCGTGCCTGTGGAGGATTGTGTTTAAAAGCAAGCATGTCAAGTAGGTAGACAGACGGACAGATAGACGGACGGATAAAGCTGGTATTACTGCAGTATGGAAATGCGAGGCTCAGTTCCCTCCCAATTAGAGCAGTGACTTCTGAAATGCCATAATACCCATTAATTAGCAAGCTGCTATTTTCTCAGTGATTTGGCTAATTAGTCTGCAAGGCTCTACACTATCTGGACCATTATTATTGGGTTGAAGCCATGCAAACACACACTCTCACACACACACACACATTCATGTTCGAGCCGTCGCACAAACACCAGCACGCTCACGTTCACATACATACCGTACAAGGGGAACCGATACACAATTTCCCACAGTTGAGTGACCCTAGTTTAAGTGACACCATTATACGCTTCAGTAGCAGCACAGCACAGCATGAGAGAGTTAATGGTGAAGAAGGGGATGTTGATGCACAGTTGCAAACCGGCCTCTGTCTTCTTTAACTATGAGCTCCTCATAACATGTTATTATATACAAACAGCAGCGCTGCCCCGTGCTCCTGTGAGAAACAACAGAGAAGCGTTTCAGCCCCCTGTAATGACTTGGCGTGTGTGTGTGTGTGTGTGTGTGTGTGTGTGTGTGTGCATGCGCGGGGCGCTCTCTCTGCTCTCGACAGTCCATCAGTGTCTCCCACCGGACAGACAGGCCACTGACACAGCACCATGAGGCCGGGAAACCTTTTCAATCACTCCCTCACTTTTCCCTCTCTGTCAGGTGGCAGAAAGGCGTGATTGATCTGTTGTTTCTCCACGGTGGTAAAGGAGTAGAAAGAAGTTGTGTTGGGTGGTGGAAAAAAAAGGGGTCTGGCATGTGTGACAACCACTTTCATAAGTTTATTAATCATCTTCATCAATAATGCAGCCCCGGCCCTGCTGTTGGTCGTCATGCAGCTTGTGTGTGTGTTTGCTTGCATGCGTGCAAGTGTGTGTTCACACTCCTTGCAGCCCGATGAACTTCATAAGTGTCCCATCACCACTTTAATCAAATTACTTATGAACCAAAATTGACAGTTTTCATTAATTATAAAGGATTATTCTAATTGCGATTCAAATTTATTCATTTAGAACAGACGGCATTCAGTAATGTTTCAGGAAATTTGCATATTAAATGGAGAGGGTAGGCCATTAGCTATGCTAATGTATGCATGATTCCTTATTTTGTGATTGGTGGGCCATATGTAGCAGGCTGGGGGTGTGCAGGTGAGGAATCTAGAAGGAGCTGTAATATGTTTGATAAACACAGAGGGATGCAAGGCCAAAACACACGTGCACGTGTGCACGCACACACACACATACACACACACACAGACACACGCACACAAACACACACTCACACTCACATGCTCACACACACACGGCAGGAAGCCATACATCTCTGTTCAGTATCAGTCTCCCTCTGTCTTTCCCTTGTCAAACACACACACACTCTCTCTGTCTCGCATTTTCTTGGTCTCTCCCACTCTCTGCTTCCATATTCCTCCCTCAAGACCCATTGGAGGGAACAACTTTTTACCCGAGAACAAACACAGCACACTAATTAAGTTTCTGATTTCTGATCCTGCTGCATTTAGAAACATAACCTTGAGCCTGTGTACACTCACAGTCATAGTTATGATTTAATACGGTGCTTAAATGGAACAAAAAGAAAGAACTTTTGCAAGCGGCACATTCATCCCCACAATGTATGGGGCTGGTCCCGGGTTGACACAATGCTCTTTATCAAGCTATATATAGTCGATGCATTATGCATTAAGTTTAACATGTGCTTAAATCAACACTATTCAATATGAATACATCAGTCTTCAACTAAGGTAGAGAGGAGAACATTTAGGGTAAATGACTGCACAGGGAGGCACGCGGGCAGGCATAAGCACACAGTTACAAACACACACACACGGTCACACACACCCTTCGGCTGTGCGGCGGCGTCTACCCAGGCTGATGACAGGCCCATTATTCACTGGTCAGTCCCACGAGGGCAGGGTTTGGGCTGGACAGGGTAGCAGAGCGTCCCAGCGTGGCAGGACAGCGCTGAGGTGAGAGGGACCAGGACCCTTCATTAATCCAATGGTTTGAGGGCCTGGAGCCTCTCTCTCTCTCTCTCTCTCTCTCTCCCTCTCTCCCTCTCCTTCCCTCGCTCTCTTTGTCTCTGTCTCCATCAGATTAATGGGCCAGGCCTGACAGAGGAAGTGTTTCAATCAGCACCGCCTGCCAAGCTTGTCCATCACCCAGACAGCCTCTTATTCATCATGGCTTTGATACACACACAGGCTCCCACACACAAACACACACGCATGCACAGATGTTTATTTGGTTGCATTTTTCCCCGGTGCTCTGGTGCAAAGCCAGGCCACAGGTACCGATGTTATCAGGCTACAAGTTGTTGAACCCAGCTACTCCTTCTTCCAACGCTGTTCCAGAGCAGCAGAGATCTCATTGCCTGTCTTTCAATGCTCCCCGCATGATGTCTCAGTTGAATTTTGAATGATCCTTTTTGGATGAAATGGATGAAACACAATTGGTTAAGTGTCTCTGGGACTTCTGTCCCCAAGCTGAGACCGGAGCTCGGGCTCCGAGGGGGAAGCGAGGAGCGATCTCTCCCAAGTGGGGCCTCTCCCTGAGCGGCGAAGCCACAGCGCGGCTTCCCCCTGACCCACCGTCTCCCTCCTCCTGGGTCCATTTGTTCTGAGAAATATTTAAAGACGGGGCAAATCCAGCTGACATGACATGCACACACATTGAGCAGATACAGACGAGCAGGAGGATGGGACGATGCACAGAGCGAGCTGGAAATGAATTTTTCAGAGCAGTGAGATGTTCTATTTGAATAAATCATGATACTTAAGATAGACATGAGGGCAATATAGAGGTGCTCGCCGCTACTTTAGTAGCACTCCTGAGGAATGGAGGGAAGTGGGTGCGTGTGTGTATGATGGGCTCTGTTTTTGTCATCTGCCCCCCATGTTCCTGTGTGTTCAATATGTGATTGTTCATGTTTTCTTTTATGTTTTGTCTTTTTTTTTTAGTCGAGGTTTCTTTCCGTGGATCTGGTATTAGTGGAACTGGATGTTTCTCTCCCAGTATAGCTAAACTGGGCCACTGTTACAGCCTGGTGTCCGAAGCCCAGGGCCAGTCCCACAGACAGACCTGGTTCTGGATTATTAATGTCCCCCCCTGTGGAGCCTGGCCCCCTCCCCCACCCAGTGCCCCCCTACACCCCTGGGGTCAGCCTGCATGGCTCCTGGTGCAAGGCCCCCCTCATAAATCTCCCTAAATTAGTGTGTGTATGTGTGCGTGTGTGTGTATGTGTGTGTGTTCTTCCACGCTTAAACATATACTGCAGGCAGGGAGACAGGTCACTGCGAAAACAAGCCAGTCAGGCTCCTGGTTGAAGTGTCAGTGATGCATGGCGGAAAAAGTGAAAGAAAGAGTTGCAGAGAGGAGGAAGAAAACGAGAAATGAAACACAAGGGGAGGAAAAGAAAATACACAAAACAGGGTTTGAGGAAGATATTTGATTCTCTGAGAAAGCCAGACTTCACTTTTAGTTTAGCCTCTTATTTATCACTCCTTTTTGTGTGCTGTAACATTATATTTGCTTACAAATATTTACACTTAATTTGAACTTGTCTCTGACTTCATTAGGATCGATTTCCCGAACAAATCTTAATGCTTAATTGCTAAAGTGCAGGATCCTCCATCCCTCTACCTGCCTAGATTAGTTCAGCATGTCCCACGGTGGTAACAGGCATGGGGAAGTGCTGTTGTGTCACTTAGTTAACCCCCGAGACAAATGGCTCCCCTCTGGAGCACAGTGAATTACACACCTCATGAAGCATATTAGGAGCCAGACACAGTGCTTTTCTTCCTGAGATGATCTGTACGGCAGGAATGGATGGAGGGAGAGGGAGAGGGGAAGGCTGAGTTATGGCATCACCCACAGCCATTTTTACAGCGTGTCGGCATCAGAACAAAACAGAGAGAGCAGAAAGAGGAGGGGCAAAGAATAAAGAAATGAGGCACAAAGATGTATAGCGCAGTGTGTAACAAAAGGCTGAAAAGATGAATAAACTAGAGCCACTGAGGACGATAAAACCGCACAGTTCTAAAGTTATCCATGTTAAATTTGACAAGGAAAACAACTCTTTACCTCATTTGTGGCTAATGTAGGAAAATTATTAGAAAATATAACAGAATTGTCCCTCGGAGGCTTCCATGCTGTTAGCTAATCACTTAGACAATCTTTATCACTACAGTAATAATATTTAGATGCTACAGGGATTACTTAAAAGTTGTGTTATAATTGCTTTCCTTGTTTTGTTTTTTATGGGCAGGGGGTGATTTTGTGTTTAATTGCTCCAAAGTGACAAATAATGCCCGTTACGATATGATGAAAGTGTGAGATCATTAAATTACTACGGCGACCGGCTGCATGTGTTTATTCCTTCGTTTTCGCAGTTGCAAATTTATGCCATGAGGCTTCAAGAGGCCAAGCAGTTATTTACACAAATTCACTTCCACAGCCATTCCTGGATTTGGGGGTAATTACGTGAGAGCGAAATGGTTTTATTTCATTTAATCCGGTCGGTGCAGCAATTTGCACTGGTAATATTTGTAGCCGCAGAGTCTGCACAGTAAAACAGCTTGAAACCAGCGAGAGACTCAAATACAAAAAAGGTAGAGGAGGCAATAATCAAAGCAAGAATCAATGCAGGAGGTAATATTGTCTATCGACTGAAAATTGATGTTTGGAGATGAGATACACTTGAATTTTTGTATCATTATCTGTATTTTGAAAGACCACATGCAGGTTTTGAGCCAGGAAAATTAAAAATCCTTGAGGTGAGGAGTCTAAACGCTCCCAGCCCACAGATAAATGTGTGAATAAACACAAAACGGCCTCTTAGCTGTTTCTTTCACATTTAACTCATTAATTTAACTCTCAACAATCTATATCTGTACATTTTATCTCCTAATCTGCATAATGATGGAAGGGCTGTTTCACATACTCACATTGTTAAAAAAGTAACAAAAAAAAGCCACAATCAGCCTTAAAAAGATTGTGGCTTTATATATGCAACTGTAGAATGTAAACAATTGGTCTTAAGGATGTCAAAATCCCTAAACTACCAGATAATATACCGACTTCACCTTGGTGTCCTCAGTGGTAGCTACGGCAACGATCATACGGTCATCAAGTCATAATGGGAACCGATGAAATATTGCACTGGCAACAAAAATGATCTCTGATTTCGTTCAGAATTTTCTGCTCTGCCCTTTAAAAGATGGATTGAGCTGAATATTTGTGGACCAGTGGATAGATCAGTGATTCCCTACCAGGGGTACTTATACTGCAACCGCTGTGTCAAGGGGGTAAACAACTGTGGAGTAGCTAATAGAGGATATATATACTGTATATATCAACATATTTATGTTTCGGAAGCAAATGGGGAGAAAATTAGGGAATAAATTAGGGGGGAAATCATGATTGACATCCAAACAGGATTACAAATTGGTGTGCTGCAGGTTTTTAGTAATTTTTTTTGTCACAATAACCAGTACACTGCCCAATACACACCTCACACCAAACTGGAAGCCAAATGTTGCCGTTAAGGTTGCATGAACTAGTTGGCAGGTTAGGTGAGAGGCAAAAATAGTGAAAAGTAAAGGATAAACGGTTTAAATATTTATTTCAAGGTAGTGGATAAAGAGTTAAAAGAGCTCCTCTGGCAGGGAGGTGGGGGTGTATCGGACAAAAGATTAGATTTGCTTCTGTATTGATTAAAGGGTGAAGTAAACATGATAACAGAGAACTGAACCTACCAAATGAGAGAATTACAGGCTATCGTCAGCTTCCTGTCCATATTTACCGGTCAGCTGTCAATCAGATTATCCATAAATCCTTATGGTAATCTCTTTGCTATTGCATATCAACACGCACTGCTCTTTATCTCCTTCCCCCCCCC
>NW_019525151.1:595217-597012 GCF_002814215.2 Seriola lalandi dorsalis
CCCCCCCCCCCCCCACACACACACACACACACACACACACACACACACACCACCACCAAACACCCACACTCTGTTGAGCCATGTAAATGTGTGAAATGATTCCTGTCCCCCAGCTCCCGGGGAGATGAGATAGAGCACAGAGGAATCAACATGCTGCAGTTTTGTAATGTTTCCGTGCGGCTGACTCCAGACACCTTAAGTCATGTAAATAATGAATCAGGTGATCCACGCATGCAGGAGATCGAGGGGACACGCTGACATATGGCACAGCGAATGAGGCATGCTGACTTTCTCTCCTCTTATTCTTTTTTTTTTTTTTTTTGGTCACTCAAGTATCTCAGCACCGTCTCACTTTTCCCTCCTCCTGTCTCCCTCTCCCAACTCCAATATTTAACCTTCTCATTTGGTCACCCCTGACTCTGGTGACCCTAACTTTCCTCCTTCCATTTATCCATCATCCGTCCATCGTGAATACCTCAGAGGGAGAAGGAGAAGGACAGCTGGGGAAAGAGCAGAGTTGATGAATTAAACAGGAGGTGCAGTGAGGAAGGTGGAGTATGTTGGACAAGTGGATGTAGTCCACAGCTGTCTGCGAGGTTGCTCTTTGACCTCGAGGAGATAAGAAAGTTGGGAGACCCTCAGCCTGTGGGGTCCAACAGCCACTGTAAAAAAAAAAAAGAAGAAAAAAAAGAAAAGAAAAACCTCCATCTCTGTTCTTCATGAATTATTGAGATATTGGCCTACAGCTTCTAAAATATACAGGAGGGTGGTCTGTCTCTCCTTTCAGATTTCACATATTCTCCACCTCGTCTTTCTGTCTATCTTTCTATCACCTTCTCCCATCACTTTCTACCCCCCCCCCCCTCTTTTTTCCTTTCCTCCCCTTCTCACTCAGATTTAGCGTCTTGCGTCGGGGAGATTGTAAATCAGAACACAAACAAAGCTGAAAGAAATAAAAAAATAAAAAAAAAGCACCAGAAAAAGACAGTTTGTTATTCAGATCATAAGAAGCTTTTTCTTCTCTAGTTGAAGAAGTGCGTCTACCACTAACCAGCTGTCATGCATTTAAAAGTTGTCAAGGATAAATTCACGAGTTCTTGTGTTACATCAGATGCTTGTAATGTGCACAGCAGTAGGCTGGCCCTTGAAATGAGCCAGAACTCTGGTCTGTCCATTTATCTTCTTTTGCGCTCGTTTTTTTTTTTTTTTTTTTCTTCTCGATGAAGCAATTGTCCAAGGCACGGTGCTGCTTACTGTGTTTCTCTTGACATGTCTCTGTGTGTGTGTGTGTCATACGTTCGCTCTTGCATGATTATATCTAAGGCAGTTGGCTCCAAACGCGCTGCCCAGTGCAGAATCCTCGCCATAACAAATGAACAGAGGGGAGAAAATAAGACATATGAAAGAAAAGCTGAGCAAAGGAGTGATTCTCTCTCTGGCTGCTGGAGATCTGTATTGTAAGCAGTTTCAGCTGTCAGCACTTCTTTGAGCTACCTCAAAGGGAGGAGGAGGAGGAGGAGGAGGAGGAGGGGGACGGGAAATGTTGTAGTTTTATTTTCCCCCTTTTGAGGGTTCCTGTTTATTCGTACACGGCGCTGTTTATTTTCGCGGTTCATTTGATATAGTTTTTTTTTTTTTTTTCAGAGAGACAGACAATGCAGAAGGGAGAGTGGAGGGATGTACAGTGCTGTAGTTTCAGTTAAAGAAGAAGTTGTCAGGTTTCTGCCTTGGGGTGGGGCTAGGGAATAAATTGTCAGACGTCCCCTTTCTGGTTTTCAGGCCTCCGGTGCCCCCC
>NW_019525151.1:597032-606696 GCF_002814215.2 Seriola lalandi dorsalis
ACACACACACTCCCCCCTTTACTCCTCCGACCCCCCCTCCCTCATTAAGTATTGATGTGGGTAGCCATACTTGCCATCTCAGCCTATTAATAATGCATGGCAGGTGCTGTTGATGTGGTCTCTCACACTGAGATTGAGAGAAGCAGGAATGGCAACACTGTGCTGCATAGTAGCTACAGCACAACCTCCGTCACACGGCTCTGCAGCTGAGGTGGGGGGGTGGGGGCGGCTGCGTCTGCCCCGGTGAGTTTATGGCACGCTGTGACAGCAGCTCAGAGATGGATATACAAGGTAGCATCTTACTCAATATCCCGGAGCTGTTTTTACATAGAAAACTGCCTTTGTCATAAACAACTGATGGATGAGGGCGGGATGGTGTATGAGCCTTGTCTGCCACGGCTGTTTTATTTGTTTTATTTGTGTTTTGTGTTTTATTAAAGTGGCTTACACTGTGCTTTCGTTGACAGACAGATGTTCTCTCAGTCGCTCATCTGTTTTCTCTCTGTTTCTCTCTCTTTATGCATATGCAGGTTCTTCCTCAAGTTCTTCCTGAAGTGTAACCAGAACTGCCTGAAGAACGCAGGGAACCCTCGAGACATGAGGCGTTTTCAGGTGAGACGCCGCTGCCTGCATGCATACAGTATGTGATGGACCGACGTAACTCTGCACTTGATGGGACTGCAAGGCACCAACCATGACAACAGCATAAGCTCCCTGCCCCTGGACTATCCACCCCACAGCATTTAACCAAGGGCTTTGACAAAGTTACAAACTACCCCACTCTAGCCGACATGGTCTCAACAGTGCACTGTACCGCTGGAAGCAACAGAGCAGCCAGGTTACACACATGCCACAAGTTTTCTTCTAGAACATTTATGCATGAAAATAAATTGAACTTTAGCTCCAAAAAGAAAAGAAAGTATCAATACATTTACTTTACCCTTATTTAAAGCGGCTGTAATCGATAATAATAACGGATCAAATGACAAAGGGGACACCTGTAGTGATGAACTCACAGAGAATCTATTCATAACTTAGCACAACAGCACACACCGCTGCCACGCGTTGTAGTGAGCTCCTATATCAACGTGAGATTTATTGTCGCTGATAGTTTTGATCGTTCTCAGTTCCATGGTTTCCCGTCCGTCTCTCACTCTTTCAGGTGGTTGTGTCGACTACGGTGAGCGTGGAGGGTCACGTCCTGGCCGTGTCCGACAACATGTTCGTGCACAACAACTCCAAACACGGGCGCCGAGCCCGAAGGCTGGACCCCTCGGAAGGAACTCCGTCCTACCTGGAACATGGTATTAAAAGCAAGAACAAAATACCCAGACTCTGTCTCTCTCCTAGCTTTTCTTTGTCTACCTCACTTTCTTTCTGTCTGTTCAGCTCCCCCTCCCCTCACCCCCTCTCTCCCCCCCTCTGTCTGGTTCTGCACTCAACCCCTCTCTGTCTCCACTCTATCCCTCTCAAACCTGCTCTCTTGCTTTCTTTCTTATCTCTCTCCTGCTTCCTCCCGGATTCTCACTTTCCTCTCTTGTAGGGTTTCTAACTCACGCTTAGAGAGGAGAGAGTGGTAGCTAGTGAGTCTCTTGTCTCTCCCTTGTGGCTTGCTCCCCTCAGGTCTCTGCCTCTGGGCCTTCTACTCTGCCTCGCATAAGCACTATGTGTCTTATGAGGTCTGTTCTGCTTAAAGCCAACACTGGCTTTATTTCCTCGGAGACCTGCTTTTATCCGCCAGCCCTCCATCACTCCCCATCCCTCAGGTTTTCAAACACACCCATGCACGCACACAAAAAAGCCCATGCACACACACGTACACACCCCCGCATGCACAGTCAGACCCAAACCTTTAATACTTCATAATGACATGTGCACATGATTTAGGAGCCCGCACTGATTCCCAAGTCCCTAATCCAGTTATTTTCTCATTTCGATTTCCCAGACATTGAATAAGAGAAACATATTTTTTTTTCTTTGAGGAAAGTCAACCTCAGGGATGATAATGACAAAAAACTAAGAAGGGATTTACATGATGGCCTACAGTAGATTGCATTAAGATTGAATGTTATGGTTAAGTCTTTCTAATGTCTATTCTCCAGAGGTAGGTGGACCACTTGTCCCTGCGACTGGTCTCACAGACGATTAGAAAAGTTCACAAAGACGAGACATATTGGAGACGTCAGCGAGACTTGGATCTTACACAGAAAGAAGAGCACTCGCAGTACACTAGCAGATGTTCCCTGTGTCAGAGAGATTTGTTTGGGAATTTCCTCTTCTCTGATTTTCTATTCTCCTGATGACGGGGGGGGGGGTTAGAAGGAGGAACAACAGGAGCGAAAGAACAAGATAGGAGTGGGGGGGTTGGAGAGATGTAGGCGCGATGAGAGGAAGGGGTAAAAGTGTATGATGGTGTAAAAAAAAAAGGATGAAATGATAGGAAGGAAGACAGAAGTTTCTTCTTTTTTTTCTTTTTTTTTCCCCTCTCCCCTTCTCTTTCTAGTGTGTGTTGAGTTTGTGTGCAGGATACACAACTTTGGGGGCCCATTTCAGGCGGTAATAGATGAGCAGTGCATAGAGTTGAACAGATGGCAGTGAGGAACACCCCAAAGTATAATCCTATCACATGGATTCACGTTCCACCATCTGGTTAATCCACACACACACACACACACAAACACACACATCCACACATACACATGAAGCGCACATAATATCAGCGGCTGTGAAAAGGAGGCATCTTAGGCCATGATTACGGCCACAGATTGCTGCTCAGTGAACGTTGATCTCTGCAGGCGTATCGGGGGGCTAAATATCATTCCAGCTTGTTGGGGAGGATCAACAGAACAGGGAGTCAGGCAAAGAGCAAAGGCTAGGCTGCAGGGAAAAAAGTCAGCCTAGTCTAAAGTGGATTATGCCGCTTTACAGAATTACAGCATGTCTGACAAGCTGCATATCTGTTAAGGAGAGGAGATTTAGCTTGTATAAACATGTATTTTCCCAATGCTGTTCTTTTCTTCAATCACATCCAGTAATCTTCAAGTCCATAATACCAGCAGATAAGGTCAAAAAGCACATTGAATACCAGTTATTGAAAATGTGGTTTACTGTTGTTATTCCATGTACTTTGTCCGATAAGATATAAAGAATATGCTTTAAGAGAAAACACAGAGAGCTTACAAAACAAAACATATTGCAAATACACCAAAGCAGGAGCTGAGCCTGTGTGGCCATGTCCTCAGTGGCCGGGCGCTGATGTATGAAACAGACAGCTGAGCAAGAGCTAAGTGTTTGCTTAATGAAGGCGGCGTATTCAGAGGGCAGAGCTACTGTTGGCTCTGCTCTGCTCCCCGGTCGCGTGGCCTTTGATCAGACACTCAGCACACCTGACATTTACACGCCCGCACGCTTTGCCACGTGTCATAAAACAAGCGCACTGCCGCTGCCCTCACACACAGGGCAGGGGTGATGTTTAATAACGGGGTGCGTATAATCACTCTGATTAGTATTCCTCGCTCGGCCCCGACCCTTGGGAGAGAGGAGAGAGGTGATGTGTGTGTGTCTGTGTGTGTGTGTGTGTGTGTGTGTGAAAGAAGAAAATTGGACTGTACATGGTGCCAATAGCGAAGACCTTTATGGGCTGTCATTAGGTCAGTTAACATCTAATCTATTTTGTCTGTGAATCTTGCAGCAACCCCCAGCATCAAAGCCATCAGCCCCAGTGAAGGCTGGACCACAGGGGGCGCTACAGTCATCATCATCGGGGACAACTTCTTTGACGGCCTGCAGGTCATCTTCGGAACCATGCTGGTCTGGAGTGAGGTTAGTCACCATCTGGTCACCTGAAGGAACATGTGCATATGTGTGCATCCTGACCATTAGTTTAAAATATTAAAGAGAGGCCTTCTACTGGACTGTGAAGCAACGGTTTCCAACCGTCTTTTGGCCTTTGGCTCCGTAATAACAAGTCAGAGAGTTTGAACAAACCAAAGACTGTTTTCTTCTTCTCAGATTGCTTTGTTTGAAAAAATAAAGATCTGGTGAAAGTGTGTAATATATCACAAGTAAAAAGCAAAAAAAAAACCTCAGTACCGAAATGATTAGTCCAACATGGTTTAGCGACAACAATTTTTAGAAGTTTATGATTTCAAGTAGAGCAAAAATGCTAAACAATAGCTGGTTCCAGCTACTCATCTGTAAGTTATTGTTACCTTTATTGTGTTTAACATCATTGTGAATTCAATCCATTTGAGATGTTGAACCTGTTCAGACAAAACAAGCAAAGATGCAACCATAGCCTCTGGAAACTTGCAATACGCATATCTATTAACATTTTATAAACTAAAATTGTAATGAGGTAATTGAAATAATAATCCATAGATTAATTAACAATGAAAGCAATAATTAATTGCAGCCTTATAAGCCCACGTGAGAAATATTTTACAACCTGAACAGCAGCCTGCTTTCTCATTTCTCTCTGTGGCAGCTATTACTTCTGCTCAGCTCTCTTCCTGTCTTTTATTATGTTTGTATCTGCCTCCTTGGAATATGTGCACACCGTACAGTATGAATCTCTTTGTACGGAGCATCTGCCACATGACTAAAATGTAAATGCAGTGTATGTGTGAAATTGAAGGTCAGTGAGCGGCGCAGCTAAACAGCTTTCTCTTTAGTAAAGAAATAATTCTATAAAAAGCTCCTATATTATCTCGCTGAGAGGTGAGTGGGGCCAGACAATGGTAGAATGAAAGCCTAGCTAAGTGAGCAATGAAAGGGACAGTTAGAACTCCACACACACACACACACACACACACACACACACACACACACACACACACACACACACACATACACATGTGCACATACTCAAGGTACTGGCAGCAGCAATGATAGCTTTTGAGCGCTGCTAGCTTTGAGTGCTAGTTCACTATACTGTGCAGAAAACGAGCACTCATTGAGGTCTCATCTGTGTTTTGTCTTGTTGCCATTTTCCTTCAAAGACCCTTCAACATGCACACACACGTGCTGTATGTGGCGAGTGGTCTCATCAACCACACTAAGTGAGCCTGTATAAGACACAGTGGTGCTTTAATGTGGCTAACAGCAGCTAGACAGCCTCAGCTGACAGACACAGAGACAGGGGCAGCAGAGACAAGCATATTATACGTTTACTTATACTCTGTAATAGACGTATGCAGGGGAAGGTGTGTTTTATTCATAAACAGATAACTGCTTTTGAACCCGTCTTACAGAGTCCATGTCAGCACTGATAACCATTCTAAGCCTCACAGTGACATTGCCTTGGGCTACGAAGCCACCTGAGAGCTTTAGCACTAACGCACCCTTTCCAGGCTGATTATACAAAGAAAGAAAGTCAAAAGCTGCAGAGGAAAGGTCTGAGGCGAGCTGAGAATAGTCCCCAGAGCGCATGTTTGGATGTGAAGTTTCATTGCATTAATCTTTCTGCCCTCTCTGCCTCTCCGCAGCTGATCACCCCCCATGCCATTCGTGTGCAGACTCCACCCAGACACATCCCCGGGGTGGTGGAGGTCACGCTGTCCTACAAATCCAAACAGTTCTGCAAAGGCACACCTGGACGCTTTATCTACACAGGTACTACCTATACTCTAACACTTACTGATGACACTAATTTACAGAGTAATCTAAAGCTGTAATGCAGCAAATCTGCCATCGGACAATAATATAGCTTTAGCTTTACTGATGCAATTTTCCCCTGGTTTCTACAAACAACAACATATACCTTTTAGAGTAATATTATTAAAAAGCTATAATCTCATTAAAAAATTCTTCACCTCAAGGCTTTAAAGTTTTATCTGTACATTTGCAATATCTGCTAAAACCTGGTACAGTTTATTAACTGTCATTTTCTCCGTGCTGATTCTGGAGAAAAAATGTGCATGCTAAACAAGAACATGACTCAATAATTCAGTAAAAAAAAGGCCAATGATCAGAGGAGGAAAAGTGTTTGCTCTCTTTTATGAAGCAGGTGAAGGTCAGGGGGGGAGGTTTAACCTTTTGATTAGTGGGATTATCGAGATTTAACCCTGTCAAAGACGTTGACTCAGAACGGAAGAGGTCCATGCAGAGAGTGTGATTTTTGAGTGCGGTGGCATGAATAGCTCGGCTGTTACATCAGAACGTATCGGTGCAGAGTTATAGCCATGCGGTGAAAAGAGCGGCAGAGAGAGTGAATGTGAAGCGGTGATTAACCAATGCGGGGCCACAGGTCCCAGGGGAGACTGTGAATCACATAAATCTGTCTGTAATCTCAACCACTGATAGACTTAGGCTGTAAGCCCCGGCTGGAATTGCCAACATTTGACAAAATCACAAATGAGAGAGAGCGTGTGCGTGGTGTCGGCGGCATGCATTTTCTGCATCTCATGTGTGTCCTAATTACTGTGCATGGACAAAACCCATGTCCATGCGTCATAATTATGACTCTGTGTTTGTGTACGTATGAGAAAGGCTGCGATAGGTCGCCTGTGTTTGTTTGTACGTATGCGTAAATGTACTCAGCACGCACATGCACGTCGACAAGTAACTGCATTACTAAGACAGAGGGCAGATGGGTGGGCAGTCTTTGCCATGCCAGAGCTGTCCAACAGCCAGCACTCTGCCAGACTCACAGAGGCTGTGTGTATAGAAAGGTGTGTAGGTGTGTGCATGTGTGTGCGCAGCCTTTAAATGTGCCAGACATGTGGGAACCGTATGCATAATCGTCCTATCTCCTCCCAGCCCTCCACTCTTTCACCTTGTCACATTCACTTATTCAAAACTTGCTCCTTTGAATGAATTCATCCCCTCTCCTCTCCTCTCTCTGTCTGCCTCTTGGCTTCTGTGGATGCACGTAGAAGAATCTCAACAGGTGAGAGGTAGCAAGAGGTCATCCACTGGGAGCTGAACACACACTGTGATGCTGCTTGCCAAGCGCTGGCACCTTCACAGTGACACAGTCAACCGTGTCGAGGCATAGATCCCAGTTTTACTCTTCACACACTTCACTTCAGCCATCGCTCTGTACCCTCAGTGGGTATTTGTACGTCTCCCATAGCTCCTTTATCAGCCCTTTTTTATTGTTTTACCACATCCTGGCGAGGAGGAACCTGCTCACATTTGGTATCTTGAACGGAGAGGCAGAAAGCTACGGGAGGATGAGCAGAGCATTTGGACAGAAAAAGCAATTGATGAGAGTGGAGAGACAGAGATGTAGATGAGAAAGAGGAGAGATGGGAAGGATGGGATGGAGGGATGGAGGATTACCATGGGCCATGTTGCCCTCCTGGGTCTGTTTGGCACCAGTTTGAGCCCAGTTGCCAGTGGGTACTAATCATGGAGGATTGGCAGCACTGCATGGCAGCTGGCAGCTAGCACATACACACACATCGACACAGCCCCACGCTCACACACGCACGCACACACACACACACACACACACATGCATACACTCCTATATTACATGTGCACGCAGGATCACACACACATGCGCACACTGAATTACATTGGGGACAGCTGGCATTGCTAATCAACTTCTGCTGAGGAGAGGAAAGCGAGCAGCTCACAGACCTAATTAAGTCAACACATACCCAATACTGCTGCTACTGCTACTTTGCAAACATACCCAACACATACACACATAGCCCATCTATAGGTCTGTCGTCCCCCGTCCCCCCCCAAACCTCCTCTGCGTGATCGTTGATACTCCACAACCGGCCGTTGTTGAATGGAAAAAAAATTTCAGCTGTAGTTTAGGACAGAGGAGACAAGCAGGGGACTTTTGGTGCAGAGGAGATTCAGAGAGGAGCTATTACAGTAATGTGTCCTCTGCCGTCTCTGAGGACTCCCTGCTATTAGACTTCAGAAAGCTCCAATTAGACTCATCAAAGGCAATTAAGCTCTCCACTGATAAGAATAAAAGAATGTTTTTTTTTCATTCTCTGCTCTTCTTCTGTCTTTTTATCCCCTTATCCCCCTTCTGTTCCTCTCTCTGCCCTCTGCCTTACCCACCTCTGGGGCTGAGAGCTCTCCCTAATCTCTCTCTCTCTCTCTCTCTCTCTCTCTCTCTCTCTCTCTCTCTCTCTCATTATCAGGTCATTGCCTGCCCCCCCCTCCCCCTGTACAAATGCATCTCCGTGTTTGGTTGTGTATCACCTTTTACTGGATTGCTGTCTTTGTAACATTCATCAGAGAAGCTCTCCCTTTTCTTTTCTCCATGCAATATAGAGTGATAATACTCTCTGCCACTAGGACCCATGTGTGTGCGTGTGTGCGTGTGTGACACAGGGATACTGGCCATAGATTGGGGGAGTTGATGAATCACCCTTGTCGTTCAAAAGGCAATCCCTCCCTCCTCAGTATGCAGCCTTGTCTGCTTAGTGCTTCCACTACAGCCTCTGCTGATATTAAAAGGCTCTGCTGGCTCACATTAAGGCCGGCACCATGCGCACCGACGCGCATCCGCACACACACACGCACAAACATTAGGGGTAGTTTTTCAGCGCTGAGTGCAGATTAGGTGTGTAGGAAACATCACTCAGTTGTGAGGAGGAGCAGGAACAGCAAGGGAAAAGACAAAAGTCAAGAACAGAATTTAAACCAGCCGGGATGCTGCTGACATCTCTCTCCGTCTCTCTCCGCCTGCCTCTGAGCTCCAAATTAGTTTTAGGAGTGGAGGAAGTTACTGTCAGTTGTCTGTCATTTTATACACCACAGACACTGCAGTGAAACACACCAAGTGCTGAAAGCATGAACATTCTCTGTAAAGTTCAGATGTATTTTAGCTCTAATTAAGCTGTTCCACATAGTGATGAAGTCAGCTTGTCAAACACATAGGGGAACATTGTTTTGCCTTGAACACTTTCAAATTTAGAAACATACTTGAGGATGATTTTGTTGATGTAATGATTTTGGTGCAATTCGTGTGATAATCAGCGAGAATATCTGCTGCCTGTCTCGATACATATACAAAGTTAGCATAGATTTACATACATATTCCACATGTGATGCACCTACACTCATGCATGAGCACATTCACACTGCCCAGACACACAAATGCAGCATGTAGTCATCTGGTAATAAAAGTGGGGTGCAGCCGAGAGCTGGTCAATTACTTGTCTTGCTCCTATTTGTGAATGCTGTCTTTTATTGAGCTTGGGTGGAGGCCTGCTGTTGATTAAAACGGCCGGTCTCCAGCTGGAGACAGGGCCAGCTGAGATAGCTGCACACATTCACATTTACTGCACACAGTCTTAACTGCGAGGAAATTCACACTTCTATTTGAGATTGAGATTAATTTTCTGCACCATGTGGCTTGTCTTCCCTCTTTAGCATGCTCCCTTCTTATTACAGGAGCATCTGCTCCATGATGATGATGTAAATGGATTTCGAACGTAGATTATTTTATACCCTGCTGAAATGAGCGTCGTTCACCAGGGGGAAAGGTTTCTTATGTTTTCTTATATCTTAATTCAAGCGTACACTTTTCATCCAGATTTTTTTTAGAATTTGCATTTTCCCAGCGAGGATCCATGCTGTCAGGTATTGTTAACTGTTGACATGCACTTTTTGCAACAGATAATTAGAGCGTAGATTGTTGTAGCATCCACACCTCCATTGATTTGTAGAATCTCTTAGCACCCCCCCC
>NW_019525151.1:606716-607016 GCF_002814215.2 Seriola lalandi dorsalis
CCCATCCTCTCCTCCTTCTCCTCCTACCTCAGCCTCAGCCTCTCCCTTCCTTTAGGAGCAAAAAGCTCTACTCATCTGTTTTCTGTGTATGAATTTCCAGCCGTGCATTAGTCTCCCTGACATGTTCAAGCGATGCTTTATTTAGCTTGTCGGATTCTGCAAATAAACGCAATCTTGGGGTTTATGGAAAAATGGATAAAAATTAAATTGTAAGGTATTGATCTGGATTGTGAGTAGTTGGTGGGGGTGCTGTGTGTGTGTGTGTGTGTGTGTGTGTGTGTGTGTGTGTGTGTGTGTGTG
>NW_019525151.1:607185-635438 GCF_002814215.2 Seriola lalandi dorsalis
GGGGGGGGGGGGGGGGGCGAAGGAGTAGAGAGTAAGAAAGAGAGAGAAACAGAAGGTTGTGATATGATCAGCTCCTTACCCACTGTCTGAGGGCCTGTTAAGGTGTTAACATCAAGCCTCAGAGCCAATTACCTAACCCTGCAAGTACACTACACACACACACAAACGCACACACACACAAACGCACAGTGTTGTGACACTGGAGAAGAAGGAGACAGGGTTACTGGACACTTGCTGTAGTTTCCCCTCCTCCTCCTCTTCCTCCATCTCCTTTCCTCCTCTCTTGTGTTTCCACGACGACTCCACCACCCTGACCTCTCAATTATGCCTCACCCCACCCCTCCCCTCACCTCCTACTCTTTGCGCCCCAAACATCCCCCCCCTTTTCCCCCCCCCCCCCCGAAGCTCGTACTTCTAACACCCCTCCACCCACTCCGCCCTAGCCTCCTCTCCTACTTCTGCTACCCCCTCACCCCTTCATACACACTCCCCCTGCGGCTCTGTGGGTTATTATAGTGAAATATGAAGCGGTGTGGATTCTAGGCTTCATGAAATTTCCATGAGCATTGATCTGATCTGATGTGGGTGATTGCTAGGTGAATCCCTCCAGTCCAGGGCTGTTGCTCATCTATTCATTTATTTATGGCAGTTATGTTTTACTGGCTTTGATTTGCTCTTCTGGAGAGCGACAGCTAAGGATTATAAATATACCTGTATAGGAGAGTGTGCTTTGAATCCCAGAGTGTACCTGCACACCACTCCTCTTTCGAGGCAGGAGAGATTTTTTTTTTTCTCTCTTCTTCCAGCACTAATTCCCATTGTGAAATGTGAGATATTGAGCATAGATATAAGAGCATAAAATGCCAAGATAATCCCCAAAGAGACACAGCCAGGTAGTTAGTGGTGTGCGCTGTCCCCCACATACTCCTCCCCTGCTTTATGGTCCTTGAAAACGAGCAGAGACAATATCACTTCCTCTCTCAATTACCAAAATTGTCTCTTTATTTGTAATAGGGGGTATCTCTGTATGTCTTGGGGTTTTTATGCTATTGTTCACTCGAGGCTCATTTGGCACATTGTGGAGAACTGATAAAAAATTCATCATAAAAACAAAAGCCTTTGAGACGAAAGAGAGGATGTTGTCGGAACAATCCCCTCCTCAAACTGCAGGCCTAATCCAGGGCAAATCCTCCTTAAGGCTTTAGAGAGATCAGAGAATAGGGAAGTAATGTCAAATATTTGTCCTCAGAAATAATTCATACTTTATTTGTTGCATGTGATCATCTCATTGTTTTGGCTTATTTTATCAGTGGACCAGCTGGCCTGTAATGTGTGTCATTCTTCAGAAGTTGAGCCTGCCTCTAGCGTCTCTACTTCCACTTTTTCCCCTCTGTGCCTTCTTTTCCTCCAGCTTTTCACCTTTCCTTTCTTTCACTCTTATGGATTACTGGAATGGTCCGCTGGGAAAGCTGTCCAAATACCTTTGTGTTGCCAAAACAGAGCGTCACCGGCTCGTGCTCTTTTGCTCTCTTTTCGGTTTGTGTGTTTGAGTAAGTGGCTCAGGAGGCGCCATGGTGAAGTCACTAGAGGTCCAGCAGGACAGCTTGTACTCATAGCCTCTAGGGGCCTTTTTTCTGAGGGCCGCCTAGTCAGCCTGGCTGCTCAGATGTGAGGCGAGCAGGGCATCAGCCCTCAGGAAACGTCCAAGCTGCGACCCACAGGGGAAACAGACGGACAGCACAGACTCATACAGGCGATCCTCATGCATAATGGCTCCTTGTCTTTCACTTTTCACGCGCTTGCAAGTACAAACACACACATGCCAAAGCCACATACGCTGCCACAAACTCTTTACAGAAGCAGCTTCTTATAGGCTGTAGCCCAGAAAAGTAGTCAAGGCTACGCTCCATGTATGTGCATTGACTCCCCAGGCAACCCGCAAAGAGACAAAGGTGGGGGGGGGCGGGTGTAAAAGACACAGAAGAGAGAGAGAGAGAGAGAGAGAGAGAGAGAGGGAGAGAGTACATTAGGAATGAATTATGTGGAGAGAGCACTTATCCAACAATCCTCCTCTGAAGTGTTTGTACTATAAGCCTCAGATCTTCATTGTATTTATTCTAATGTTTAAATATTCATGGTAAATCTTCTCATATTCAATTACCGTAGCACGACCACAGCATGCTGAGAGAGTGCTTTCTCCCTGCTGCCTGGATGATCTGACTCTGTGTGTGTGTGTGTTTGTGTGTGTGTGCATGTGACTGCATGCAACTGTCTGTACGTATATGTGTGTATGTGTGTGTGTGTGTGTATGTGTGTGTGTTTAGCTTGTTCCCCGGAGCGATCAAGCCTTTGTTATATTGGAACCAGGCTCTGTAATTGCTTATATTAGTCGCTGATCAACGCAAGACCACAGGACACACACACATACATGCACACACATTCACATTCACACAAATACACATACACTCCCGATTCCTGACAGTCTTTTTATTAACCACCAAAGCAGGCGACAAAGAGAGATTCATTACATCACAGCCAAACAAAGACACACACCAGACTTAATAGAGAACACCCACATTTTCAGCGTGTTTAGTTTAATGTTGAAATATTCATGTAAAAACCGCGCTTAATTCAGTCATTTCTACCGTCACTCGATTCTCCTGCTTTATCTCTCAGTTGCTCTTGAACAGTAGGTGTTTTCATTATGAAGAATCAAGCATTAAACTTTTTTTTTTTCCTCCGTCTCTCTTCCTGTTTGTGCTTAGCGCTCAACGAGCCAACTATAGACTACGGCTTCCAGAGGTTACAGAAGGTCATCCCCAGACACCCCGGAGACCAAGAGAGATTACCCAAGGTACAGTGCCTCCACTCCTCTCATGTGTCTGTGCTCACGCTGGTCGCCACATGCAATTATTTTATAGGAATTTGTCTTGGTAACACTGGTGCATAGACGTATTGACAACTTCTAGAGTTTCATAGCACATGAGGTTATACATGGCACAAGGTCAGCATGACCTCACATACAGAGGGATGATTGTGTGTTACAGACAGTGGGCTATACAGGACACACTATGCAGTGTGCACACAAACATTTTATCATATGTTCATGGTCATTTTCTGCTCAAACAAACACTTTATTTGGGCAGCGAACACACAAACAACTCTATTCATCCTTCCACTGAGTGTAAGGTCATTTAGACTGGCAAAGTGGGAGAGAGGAAAGGGATAGATGGAGGGAGGAAAAGAGGGAAAGAGAGAGAGGAAAGGAGGTTGAGGGGAGAGAGGAAGAGAGAGGCAGAAGCAGGTTAGGTGATCCATCATAGCTGTCCAGTCTTACCTCCTGCTGGGTCAGTGGATCGAAGTCAACCCCGGGTGGACTTTATTACTTCCAGCACACACACACACACACACACACACACACACACACACACACACACAAACCAGCGTACACACACACACACACACACATAGTAATGCACATATACGCTCCTCTGCGAATGTGCGTGCGCACACATACGCACGCACTGGAGGGAAGTCACCACGAGGCAGAGATGGAGAGCCCAGGTAGATGCAGAAGGAAGATAGAGAAATCACTTGTCCTCTCTGCGTGTCATGTCTGGTGAATACAAGACTTGTCCTGGTGAGTTCTGGTCTTTAGCCTATCAACCCCCTGTATCTCTTTAAATATGTTCGTATCCATCCATCTCTTCTCTCCTCCTCTTCCTCCCTCGCTCGCTCGGTGGTGTCTCTTTCTCTTCTAAATGAACAGTGGTAGCTGGCAGGCCCGGTTGTTCATTTCAGCTGTATTGATTTGTGCCTTTATTGAGGTAATAACAGTTTGTTGACCACACTTCTCTCAACTGTTGGCCTCAATCATTACAGAGAGGGGCAGGAGAGGGGCACACACTGGCAACTTCTTGAGTTACAAATGTCTATTCACGGCTACCTTAGCAAAACCTCTTTGTGGCTGTTCCTCAGTCAATTTTTAATGGAGATTCAATTGATTGGGAATATAAAGTATTCTGTTCGAGTGGCACCTTTTGCAAGGTGATTCTTAATGAACCCTCACGTCCATACACACTAAACAGGAAACAAGCAGGATATCTGCCAATGCCTGTTCTATCTCTGTGTGTTGTGGTAATGATCCAGTGTCCAGCTGAAAACAGCCCCCATACTGTGCTGTGGCTCAGGCAGTCATAGTGAGGAGGCACAGCCAGACTGCAGGGTGTTTAGCTAAGGCTGTAGTGTAGCTGGGGGTCTGGGGCCGGCTAATGAGTGACCGCCCTGCCAGACGAAGCCAGGCTCTGCTCTGGATCAGGTTCCCCTTCCTGTTGACGTCTCTGTGGGCCTGACTTTACGGGAAGAGACCCTGCGCCCAGGAAATGGTCTCCCCTTACAGCATCAGAGCTAGGGAGGCAGCACGGCGCTAACCACATTTATCTGTTTATCAGAACGACTCTGGAGCGCTGCCTAATCGTGTTTAGCTACTGGACAGATCCCTTTGCTAACGAGAGACTGATAGGTACAGACAGGGCACAGGACCACGAGAGAGTGATTAATCGAGAGAGAGAGAGAGAGAGAGGACGAAGAAGAAGCAGAGGGAGAAGAGAGAAAGTAGTTTGGAGGCGCAGGTGAAGACGGAAGAGATTAGAAAAGGAGATGCACAGACAGTAAGGAGCATAGGCCCTGAGGAGAATGAACTGAAGAGCTATGAGACTCATGGCTGCTTAGAGAGAGACAACAAAAAAAAAGAAAAAATTTAGATGAAGTGATGTGTCCTCCCTGAACACCGTCACACTCCAGCTGTGGATCTGTTTGTTTCCTAATGCCTCACACTTCCCTCATTTCCCCCTCCACCTCCCTCTCTTCCACCTCCTCCTCCCTCCCTTCATCCATCCATCTATCTATCTAGCAATCCCTGGGAGGCACAGGGCGTCGAGGAAAAGCAGAGAGAAGGAAGCGAGAAGCGGAGCATACATACTAAAGAACCACTTACCTACCTAGGGCCTCTACATCTCTCAATCACCTCGAGCAGGCCTCCTCTCTGGTCTCCCCTCTTTCCGTCTCCCCCCTCCTTCCCCACTCTTGCCTCCCTCTCTGCTTCCCCCAGATAGTGCTAGTAATGGGAGGTTAACACAGAGGCAGCGCTCCCATTATTGAGTGAATTTAGCACCTCGGACAGCGCTCTACAATCTTTATTGCTTTGCTGACCCTCTCGTCATGTCCTGGGCGTGCTCGACAGCCTCCACATGTGCGTGGCTGCGTGTGCGGTTGTGCCTGTGTGTTTGTGTGTGCGCGCGCGCGCGTGTGTGTGTGATATGAGGTCTGATTGAAAGGCGGTGTGTCACGGAACAGAGAGCACACATGCTCCAGGGCTTGTTCACAGCGAGGGATACACTCGGGAGGGTATAACGCACAGCGTGTGTGTGCGCGAATGGAAGAGAAGGAAGGAGAGAAAGAAACGAGGGGAAGGTTGGAGGGGAGGGGGCTGCAATTTTCTGGTTGTCGCGCCTCCAGCATATATCCTGGGCCCGGCACATTAACTTTTAAAAAGGGTTTCGTAGGGCTGTAGGTGTCTACATCACACACGCACATATAACGACTGCCTGGAGTCACACACTCATACACTCAGGGAGGCAAAAGAATAGAGACAGAGAGAGGAGAGAAAGGAGGGTAAGCGGTAGAAAATGAGTGTGGAGAAAAACGGCAACACCACGTTAGGATAAATGTTTGATGTGGGAAATTCCACTCGGCGGTCTTCATCTGAGCAATGATGTTCTACATTCATCACACAAAGTGAATGCAGGACTATTCACTTGGATCATTACCAGGGTTAATACAGGGCAGGAGACGGGTGTGTCCCAGCTGACGAGGGGAGTTGTATGGCCGTCAACCTGATGATATGTTGTGTTAAATGAGATTGATGCATGATCATGTGCAGTAGATTCATGATCCAGCGCTGACAGTGGGGAGGAGAAGATGTAGAAGATGGTTGACTGATAGAGAGATATAGGCTCATGTTTTATTCACAGATAGTGGTATCTTCCCTCTGCTCTCCCAAACTGCCCGGGCTAGTAACAAAGTGCCGGGACAGGCCCATTTCTCTTCCTCTCTCTTCCTCTGTCTGCCTCTTTCCCCTCTCGCGCCCGCTGTTCTGCATTCACAGCATAATGTAAGAAGTGAAATGTAATAAAAGTGACTGAACTCTTTGAGGCGTCACACTGATGATCAATCCCCTTTGTCTTTCTGTGCTTGATTGCAGGAGGTGATCTTAAAGAGAGCAGCAGACCTGGTAGAGGCCTTGTACGGGATGCCTCACAATAACCAGGTACATGCACACACTCACACACACACAAACAAGCATGTACACAAACATCAATATCTTTTCTTAGATAGAATTATGTTTGTGGTTAGGACCACTGGCAGCATCAAAGGCAGTGTCTCCGCTGGCCCCACAGCACCCTGCTGTGTTCATGCAAGTTCCGGGACCCTCAAAGACACACATGGGAATATGTGAATGCTATTTTTTTTGATCAGCTCATATGCTGAGGAGGAAGGGAGGAGAAGTGCAGTGAAAATGTCGAGGGAGGAGAGGAGAATGGGAAGAGGCAGATGAAGAGGAGAAGTGGGATTATAACACTGGACTCTGGAGGAGGAGGAGGCGGAGAGGAGGATGGAAGCAGGGAGGAAAAGAGGAAGAGGCAGGCTAAAGATTTGATGAGTCTGTTAATGAGCCTTTCCTCCATTTACTGGAACCAATCCCACCACTCCCTGTGACCACTGATAAAAACCACTCAGCCTGCTAGGTTTACATGCGCAATATCTCGAGTGGAGATCTAGCATTCTTGTGAGAGCATGAAGCCTCCATCAAGGGCACATTTTCTCTTCTCTTCTCTTCTCTTCTCTTCTCTTCTGCCTCTGTTGCTGACCACAGCTCTTTTTTTTTTTATCCCTCATTGTCAGGAGATGATTCTGAAACGAGCAGCGGATATCGCAGAGGCCCTGTACACAACAGTGCCACGAGGGCACAACCAGCTAGCCAGTCTTGGCAGCGGCTCCGTCCATGCTGGCATGATGGCCGTAAACTCCTTCACCGGGTCAGAGGTGGCACAAACAGCCAATCAGGGTGAGCAAACCCAGGAGGAAATAGCCCAAAGTCTATCATCATGGGAAATGTGGTGGTGATTTATTTGTTTTTTCATTTCAGGATGGATTGTAAAGATGAGTAGTGCGATAGGGAAATTTTATTTTTCATGTGGGAAATTTAGAGAGGGTGATTTAAGAGCGTGGAGCAAAGAAGGAAGATTCTGAAAAAGGAGGACAGAGGGAGGGAGGGGAGGTGGCAGCAAGAAACAGGGAAAACTTGAGAGGAGGAAAGAACGAAGACGAGAGAGTGAAGAATGGAGAAAAAGAGAGCCATGGATGGAGTACGATGGAGAAATATGAGTGGGTCCTAGGGGTGTGTATATTAGACTGGGGTCGGCCCCTGTCTGACAGAGAGAGATGTGGGTGCAGTCAGTGGTGATTCATCACATGTATCAGGGGAAGGAGAGGAGAGTGGATGGACCAGCCTCTGGATGTGTCTCAATACTTCCAATGAGCTTTCTCACCTTTTCCTCTGCCCTTCATCTTCATCTGGAAATATCTTCAGATATAAAGAAAACAACAGATATCAGCTGCTTGACTTCTGGCCTGCTGTTCTCCAACTCACAGCAGATGAGATCAGGGAATTGGTGGTGCCTAATTATAGAAGAGGAGGCTACTACAGTAGTGAAGTGCAGCCCTCGTTGCACCATAGAGTAGAAATTCCTGATGTTCATTTCCAGCTGTTTTTTTTTTCTCCAGTGTCAGCATGTTGGACCTGAGATGTATATTTATAGTCATCTTTCCATCGTGTCCTCCTTCTGTTCACTGCCCCTGTAAAGCATAAAGGAGAGAAAGGTCCTGTCAGAAATACTGGCTTCATTCTTTATAAATTATAAGAGAGCTGCAGAGGCCTTTTAGCGTTAATTGCCTTATCAATATTTCTAATTTTGGAGATGAGCCAGTAAGGTTAAAGGCCTCTTTTTTTAAGGAGCTGGATTGAGGCTTGTTCCCTCTCATATCATTCTTCCTCCGCTCTGTTCATTGCTTTCTCGCTCTGCCATATGCTCTCTAAGATTTTTCAAAAATTTCTTTTGGCTGATATTGCTATGTCCATTAGCCGTGTAAGGAAAAGAATATTTGGCAACGCTGCATGTAGGCTTTCTTGTTTTGTTTTGTCTGCCATCTGCTATACCCTTAACACCTATTCTCTCTCCGTCTCCCTCTCTTTCCCTGTCCATAGGTTTCAGTAGGAGTACAAGCAGTGTGTCCCCTCATGGTTATGTCCCCAGCTCCACTCCCCAGCAGAGTAGCTACAGCTCTGTCTCCACTAGCATGAATGGCTACGCTAACTCTGGCATGGCAACCTTGGGCACCTCGCCCAACTTCCTCAATGGATCTGCAGGCAACTCGCCCTATGCTAGTGAGTAAATACACCACATCCTAGATCCAAAACCAGGATGGGGGATGAAAAAATCAAGGCACGGAAGGCAGAAAAGATTGAATCAGAGCCTTTTGAACTCAAGTGTCTGACAGGAACTGAGAAAGGGAGGTATAAACAAGAAGTGACACACAAGGAGAAAGTCTTTCAGTTCAGCTGGCTCATCTGTTTCTTTAAGAACAGAGTCAAACGCAAATCCCTACTTTATTGGCCGGGGGAGCAGACCAACTAGCACCCCCCTGACACACACACACACACACCACCACCTCTGCTCACATACACACACATTCACCCTCTACATTAAAGACCCTTGATTAAATCAATAAACTAATTGCTAGAGAAGCAATTCCATTTCAGCTCTTTGATTCCTGGGTGTTAACAAGTATTTTAACAGGCTCATCGGCCCCACACAGACACTTTCAATCAATGGCCCCTCGGCCTGCCTTTGTAGGTCCAATTTTCATTAATTGATTAGTTAGGCCCCTTCATAAATGGATTATGACTTTATTGCGAGGATTTGTCAGGAAGAGCCATAAAAGCTAAGTGTTGGATAATAACAACAATAAAGGCAGAAGCAGATATCAGAGGGCAGGTGAAATACGACTCGGCTGATTGTAAAATCGCTGAGGGGGAAAATGCTCTTAGTGTATTAGCAGACAAAAGACAAACCCAGGAGAAGTGGATGGATGGTATGATGTCAGAAGGAGACAGGGTGTTGGTTGTGACGATAACCTTCTGGTCATTTTTGCCTGTACACGAGTATCATAACTGTGACTTACAGTTGGTGGCAATTTGTAGCAACAGTAAATCCAGCTAACAGCCTTCATTTCACAAAACGTAAGTTAAGCTCTTTTCAAAATGCTGTTGTGCTGTGCAATCTTCCCAGAATCTAACCCAGAGCTCCAGTAATGATGGGGAACTGAAATTTAGGATTTTACAGATTTAAGGCTCCACGTCTGAGTCCTAATCTATTCCAGTGGAATCACAGTGATCAGTGAAGTTTAACTTTGGTTAACTTTAAGACATAAAATTGCACCAATAGCAATCAGCTGGAGAGTCCTAAATGGAGGAATTGTAGTGTATTAGCTGAGAGTCACCTTCCAGTTTTAATAACCTTTCTGCGTATAAACTTCTCCACAACAATGACATAGTTTCAGACAGTTATGAGATAAGAGTTGGTTGGTACACCGTCTTACTATCATGTTGGTGACCAAGCTAATGAGCTTTTTTTTTCCACTAAATGACATGCAGTTAGCAAGCCCGTTAACATAGAGATTTCTTGCCCTTTTCGAAGAAACTTCAAAGAAATACAATTTCCATTAAGCCCATTTGTTGTATTTATTAGAACCACTGGTTCTGGCTGTTAAATTAAATCTCTTGCATGATTATCAGTGATACAGCTGATATGGAAGAGCCTTGTTTGTAAGTTGTTCTGGAGACAAATTATTGGTACAGCACCCCAAAGTTTGCGAGATGTTTATGAAGTTGTTGCAACCCTTGAGCAGAGGATGAGTCATCAAAACAGGCTGATCAGAGGAAGAAAATGCTTCGAGCTGTTTTCAGTGCCAACTAAACACATTTTTGTCTTAGCTATGGAATATCTCATTGCCAGGTGATTACTTAACAACTAAAAGAAAAAAGTCTCAGCCAGCTGATCTGAGTCCAAAATGTTATCCCTCCTGCCATCGTCCATTGACCAGTCCCTTTCTGTTCGTCCCGTCTGCCTGTCCTCTGCCCTCGGCCTTCTCTCTAACCCCGTCTCTCCCCTTTCCATCTTCATCTTTCCTCCCTGTCCTTTCTTCCCTGATGCGCTCCCTATGACCCCCTTAACCCCGACCCCCTTCCTACCCATCTCTCTCCTCTCAGTCGTCCCATCAAGCCCCACCATGGCCTCGTCGACCAGCCTCCCCTCCAACTGCAGCAGCTCCTCCGGCATCTTCTCCTTCTCTCCAGCCAACATGGTGTCTGCCGCCGTCAAGCAGAAGAGCGCCTTTGCCCCTGTCGTTCGACCCCAGAACTCACCCCCGCCCACGTGCACTAGCACTAATGCTAACAGCCTGCAAGGTAAGCCGCCAAACAAGTAGCCGCCTGGCATTATTTACATGGTATCTAATGAATTTGTGAAATATTCCAGTAGCTAAAAGTATATTTACTCAAGAAACATAAATCCTCAAGCTTTAATCCTGCTTTTCCTCACTTCCTTATGGTAACAATTTCTCACTTTTGCTCCCACTTCTTCCTCCAATCTTCCTTTTCTCCCCCTTCTTCACTCCCTGTTTTTCCTTTCTTTACCCTCTTTAAACCGTCCATTCTCCTTCCTCACTGTAGATCAGTCTTTTGTGGACTCTAGCAAGTACTCATCGGCCAGCTCTCTGCAGGGCCTGGCCTTCTCCTGAAGTACGTTATGCCTCTCTTTCGTCTTCTCTTTTTCTCTGTTTTCTTTCCACACTATCCCACCGCTCATTTGCGAACACCAGCTCATCCTGCCCCACTCTTCCTTCTCTTTTCTGTTTTTATTTGTCACTCTTGACTTACCAGAGAGACAGCATGCCACACCATATGTGTTCCATTTCCTGTTTTCGCTTCCTGCTTCCTGCCTGTGCTCCAGCGGGTGTCTCTGTAAAGACGCAGTGGTGGTGGGGAGGGTGGGGGTGTTATGCACTGAGGGTCATTCTGTTCTCCCATTTCCATCGAATGCAGCACGGGGTCTGTTCGTTTAGGCAGGATGTTGTATGGTGTTGAGATCCTGAGAGAGAGAAATGATGGATGGGAATCTTTATCAGAGCCCCAAGCTAAGCACTTCCTCACTTCCTCTGTCGGCGTTGATGAGCGCTGACCACAGTGACCCAAGGGCTGGTGGCCACTGTGCGCTGACACAGTGCACGCACGCACACACACGCACACACACACACCATCCTGTTAATCCCAACAAGCCGGAGACACTTAGGAAATAACCAGGGAATTAGTGGATTGAAGAGGGAAGGGGAATCAATAGAGAGCCAATATGTTATATGAAAAATTCCTTCCTGTGATGGCTTCTGTGTAAAAATGGGGGGAAGGGAAAGGGGGCGAAGGGGAGGCTGGAGTGAGGAGGTGAGGATAGGAGCAAGTGGCAAGGCAGAGCATGATATAAGAAGGTAAAAATGTGAATAAAGCTCCTCATGAAAGGCTCATGGATTCCATCTCCATGTTCAAGTGTCGAGCGTAATTTCATCACGTTTGTCATCCCACGTCACTGCTTTCTCTCTCTCATGTCTGAATTATGCTCCATGATGCACAATGGGCTTACACAACGTAGCTGCTAACAATTAACAGTGGCAGCTCTTGCATGAAGCTATTCAGAAAACCTGCGAAAAGTTGAATGATGTTGTCGGTGCGCGCCAAGTCAGCGGCGCAGCGCAGGAAAATGTTTTGATTTTGGGGCCTCGGAATGAAGAGATAATGAGGGAGAGTCGTCTTTGTTCGCCAGATGCTGGAGCACATTTCTGTTATGTGACTGTTGTGATGACAGATGAAACCCAGCGATCACATGACTGACCGTTCTCTCTCTCTTTTTTTTTCTTTCTTTCTTTCTTTCTCTACCCCCACTCCCCAATCTCCCATTTCTCTCCCTCATCCTCCCCCTCTTTTCCCACAAAGCAGCGATTCCCGGGATGATCGTTCCACCCATGTAGAGGATCTGGGATAGCTGGAGATTTGGGAATGTTGAGAGGAAAAGACACAGTAGCAGAGTCTGGCGAGTCTCTGTTATGCTCCAGAGCTGAACTGAAGGAAGTCAAGATAAGACGCAGGACTCTGTTAAACTCAGGCCTTTCCATTGGGATTTCATCTGAAGGGATAGGGGAGGAGAAAAAAAAAGGGACAATACAAACCTTTGTGATGTTATTTCCCTCTTGGTTGAATTAGTGTAGCTTCTCTGACACCGCGTTGGATGGAGTGTATAGAGACTGATAGTCTGCCCACAGTGTGACACTGACCTCATGAAAAGAGCATTTATTTATCTTTATGTTTATGCCTGTAGGGTTTGGGTTTGATTACTGGAGGCCCCACGTCGTCTTGCAATCCATAACTCGCACAGACAACAGTGAAGTGTTGGTTTGGCCATGAAGTTTACGTAACCTCTGTCACAATAGAAGATGCTTTCCTTAGCTCAGCCGGCTTACTAAAACCACATAACGACACACTGGCCAAATGGAACCAAGGTCAACAACACAAAACAGCAAAGAAATACAGAATAGAACAAAATCAACCCCTTAGTTTTGCTGCTAACTATCCCATACAACTAAAAATGGTGTGTCAAAATCGCCCTATGCTATTTTCAACATCAGAAACCATGCCTTTCTTTTTTTGTTTTGTTTTCGTTTGGTTTGTTTGTTTGAATATTAATAAAACTGTGAGGATTGAGCTGTTTGCAATATGCTTTTCTGCTTGTCATGTGAAGAAAAGGTGATGATTTAGCCAAAATTGACATTTTGTCGGAGATTTTAGTGAAGACTTGAAAAGCCAGAGGATGTGTGCGTCCAGCCAGCACTGTACTGAAGGAGTCTAGCAAATATCAGATTAGAATAAATGCGTGATATATGTGATATATTTTTGTATATAAAAAAATGTTGAATTTTTCATTTGACATTTTCTTTTCTTTTTGCAATAGCTATAGTTTGAAATGTAAACATTAAATGTCTTAAGGCAGCTTCTCAGTACAGAAGATAGATTTACTGTGTGTTGTCAATATCTCATCTGCTAAACATGAGAAACATGGATTTGGATACAAAAAGGGGATTCCTGTAAAATATCCTATAAATAATGTATTTATCCCTTGTATTTGTACATTGCCTCTCACCCCTGTTTAGTTGTGTTGTGTAAGTTTAATACAGTAAGTGAACATATTTCACAGTGTTTTGTTTCATTATCTACTGTTGTCTCTCACTATTTAAATGTGACTTTTTTATCTTTTTTTTTGTTTGTTTTGTATGTTGATTGTTTTGCATTGGTATACCATGCTTTCATTTGTTGATTCAAAACATGCCATTGTCTATTTTTGTATTATTTGTAAGTTAATAAAAAATTCAGTTTTTTTCCTTATGAAAATGTTTATTGTATGGCAAAAAAAGTAGCATCTTATTCAGAGTATTTGGTTGAAGTAGATTTTTTAAGAATATATACACACATTAATATATACTGTAAATCTATATCTTTTTTGTTTGAGGCTTTCAGATTGATACTGTTCTTGAACTGATAATATGCATGGGTTCTCTTGAGTGACACTTTCTTTTTTGTGTGTGTGTGGAAACCAAGAGAACTAAGAAATTGCTCTGTGTTTTTCTTTCTTTGTGTTCCTCTTTTTTCCCCCTCTGTTTTTTCTTTTCCTGTGTTATTTATGCCTGCTTACATACTGTATCTATATACTCTTTCTTTTTTTCTGTCACTGTAATCTTTACCAGCAGTCTAGATGCCTTAACAATGCAAACCCATTCTTCATTCAATCACGTGTACAGTTTTCTACCCTCACCACAATTGTCTATTGCCACAGAGGAATTCATGGGAACTTGGGGACAAAGCACAAACCCACTCTGTTTGGTGGTGAAGCCAGACTAGAATACAAAGAGCCATAATTCAACAATCACACACACCCCCATGTACTATAATACTACAGCAATGGCATGCTTTGAAGGACAGTCGACGCTGAGAGGCCTGTCTCAGCTGTGCTCATTGCACTTTAGTGTTCACGGAAACACTTTGTCTTTTTTTGTAGCGATTATGTAGCTTTTTCTTTTTCTTTTTCTTTTTCTTTTGATTAATGAAATAATTTCAACAGCATGATGGTAATATTTCTCATTAACCACAGAATCATAACGGTATGACAACACAGAGCTGTTTTAATTGTAGTACAAAGGGGCGCACAGTGAAGACAAGCACTGTCACAGCACAATTTTAATCTCTCACATGGAGTCGTAGGTCTGACTCCAGTATCCGACAGTCGATCCCCCAGTCCTCTCCCTGTATTAGCCTTTGGACAATACAGCTTCATTACAAGCCAAACAGAACAAGAAGAAGTGAGGGAGCATGAAAGGGAGCTCCTTGGCCCCTCAGCCATTTCTGTAGTCTTTTCTTTGTGTCTGCCGTGTGTCTTCAAGCTGTTGCTGGACAGAGAATAGGGCTTTTCTCTCTGCTTTTCTTTTCTAGAGCCTGGTTTTGTTAAGTGGATAGAAAGGACCGTTTTAACAGAGGCGCCTGCTGACAGACAAGTGTTTTTCAGGCACTTGTGTGCCTGTGCTGGTCTGGGCCAGGGCGGGAGGGGCTGCACCATATCTGTTTCAAATGAACTACAGAGGTCTGTTGTCATACAATGGCTTCTTTGTAAGCAAAGTTCCATCCTGATTATAAATATTGGTAATGGGTGACAAAGTTTTGTATTTAGGTAACAAACAACAAAAAAAAAAGATGCAAACCAAATAGCTGGTGTCTATTTTTTCCTCTGTTTTGTCTTTGACTGCAAATACACTGAACAGCTCTATGATATAAGGGAAGAAAAAAATTCTACTGTATAGATTGTTATTGTTTTTGATGAAAATTGAGCTGTAAGATAACTTTTGGACTCTCACAATGTTGAATTAAAGTTACCTCTTGTCTGTGACTTATGTTGTCATTTTGTTATTTTAAAATATGCCGCGTTTCTGATTTCCATCATGCGATCAACAAATGTAAAATGAGATGCAGTGGCTTCAGAAAGTATTCAAACCCCTTCACTTTTTCTACATTTAATTGTGTTTTAGATTCAGTTTGAAATTAATAAAACTGACATTTTCTGCCCTTCAGACCACAGTCAGTAATCCAATGACAAAGTGAAAACATGTTTTTAGAATTTTTCACAAATATATTAAAAAGTCAAAAACTGAAATCTCACATTTACTTTATAAAGGGCGTCTACCCAGTACTTTTATTAAAAGTATTCTGACTCTTTGCTGTGACACTCTGAACAGTGGTCAGCTGCATCCTGTCTGCTTTAACTTTCTTTCAGATGTTTCTAGGACTTAATCTGTGGCAAACTGAATTGATCATAGTTTAGAAAGGCACACACGTGTGTATAAGGTCCCACAGTTCACACGGCATGTCAGGATGAAAAGCTGTGAAGCTCAAAGATCTCTCTGTAGACTTCTGTGATAAAATTGTGGCGAGGCATAGATCAGGGCCAGAGTTTAAAGCCATTTCTAAAGCTCTTGACTGCTCCCAGGAGCGCAGTGGCCTCAATAATTGTGAAATGGAAGAAGTTTGGAACCACCCAGGACTCTTCCTTGAGTGGGCGGTCCGGCCAAACTGAGTAACCAGGCAAGAAGGGTCTTGGTCCAGATACTGTTTAACCCTATGGTGAAGCATGGTGTCGGCGGTATCATGCTGTGGGGGCTCTTCTCAGCAGCAGGGACAGGGAGACCCGTCAGAATTAAGGGAAGGACGAAAGCAGCCAAATACAAAGTTGTCCCTGAAGAGAAACTACACCAGAGCGCACATGGCCAGTTACTGGGTAGACGCTTCACCTTTCAACACGAGAATGACCCAAAGCATGCCAGCCAAGACAACGCTGGACTGGTTTTGGGACACGTCTGACTGTGCTTGAGTGGTCGAGCCAAAGCCCAGAATTAAACTCGATAGAACGGTTGTGGAGAGACCTGAAGATGCCAGTTCACATGACGGAGCTGATGGTGAGAATGGCAGATCCAGGCCTGCAAAGAGAGACTTACCCAAGAAAACTGGAAGCTAACTGCTGAAGCCGAAGAGGCTTCCAAAAAAGTACTGCATTATGGGTCTGAATACTTCTGTAAATGAGAGATTTCAGTTTTTAAATTAAATCTATAACACCATAAAATGTGCAAAAAAATGAAGGGCTCTGAATGTTCTCCGTCGCCCCTGTACGTTCAAACCATGGAGCAACAGTGAGGATGGTTTTGTGTCTTTATTCCTTGACTGAAAATGTCATCACCACATAGCTGACAGGCGGTTGACTAAGAATAGAGGAGGACTGGCAACGACTAATTCCACAGGTCAGAAACAGGCCTGCATCCCATCCCCCCTCTAGGCTCCTTGCTCTAATGAATCTAATTCATTAATGCATTACTGATGGCATGGTGAACATGGTTAGCCTGACAAGTTTCCTCCTAAACATATTAGTTAATGATGATTCCAAGGTTATTAATTGCAAACGCACCAGCCCACCATAATTGAGTCATCATTTGCATACCCGGTCATCAGCAGAAAATTAATTTCTTTTTTATTTTTTGCATATCTAATTTAGGGGGCTGCGATTGGATTAGCTTGTGAAAATAGCGGATCCCGGGATTCTGCTGACCTCAAAGTGTTCCAGGGTCTCCACGGTAACTGGAGGCTTCCGTAACGCCAAGGGGAGGGAGCTAGACGACCTGGAAGTACTGATGAAATAAGGACTCGTGAACACTCTGCTTGTGTGTGTTTGCCTCCTTAATTGCCCAAAGGTTCATAACTGCACAGGGCTCCCCCCCCCCATACATCTAATAACAGAGTTGATAGTTTGCTGACAAACAGTAAAGTGGGTTGTAGTGTACACGATTTAGCAGTAAGAGGTGGGATATTGAATTATGGAGGTTACACACTCAGTGCTCGGGAAAATGAGTCCTGGAGCCTAATGTTTTTGATTAGCGAGCCGAGCACCGCTGCTGTGTTGCACCGCACAGCTCCAGGGATTCGGCTTCCCCAAATGCAGCTTGCAGTGCAGCACACACACACACCATCACACACACACACACACACGCACACTCATAAATCATAAATACACATAGACAAAAGGTGAACCCATTTTGCTCTTTATTTCCAGCAGCTTTTCAGGCCCAGATAGAGTGGTCAGTGTGGGAGGAGGACAATAGGAGTGGAAGGCCGAGGGCAGCGTGTAGCCAGCAGACCTCAACCCTCTGGAGATATAACATTAAAAGACGCTATTCCTGGAGAACTACTCCTCTGGAAGGAGACGGCAGAGCCTTCACACATCAATAGAGGTGCTGTTCAGGAGCTTCTGTGCTACTAGTATCCTAATGAATTATATTAATGCACATATTCCTTGCTCTCCTACTCCTCTTTCTCATTCTCTTCCCTGCATGGACACATGAAGGGAGGAAGAGCGGAGAGAGGCGTATTTGAAAGAAAAACAGGAGTCCCCATGGGGATCCCGGATAAAGAAAGGAAAGGAAAGAAATAGAAAGGAGGGTGGGGTGGTTTGGGGGAATATTCAGAATGGAGGCAGACTTAGACAGTGAGCAAAAGACAAGGAGAGGAGGAATGAATATTAATAATATTTTGTGCAGGAAAATAGTCACAATGGACATCAGAAAGAGACGAAGGGAGGAAATGGGAAGCAAGTTCCTGGCCTTACTTAATGTATGTGTATTTGCAGGTGCACACGAGCCGCGTATCTACATCTGTGTATGCATGTACACGCCTGCCAGCAAGACAGAGCATATCCGAGTACAGGAATACCTAGGATGAGTGTGCACTCACATTCAGGTTTGCGCTCTCGCTTATACGAGGGTGTGTGGTCGTTTCCCACAGTAATTATCCCGGTGACTGTGGGTGTCTGTCTATGATCTGTGTGGTACCTGTCAGAGGGAGCCCGGCAAAGCCCATGCTTTATATTCTCTGTAATTGCTGCTGCTAATTTACTGTGCGTTGGCCTAATGAGTAGGGAGGTGAGGGGCTGGGGTATGTAATGGATGTTAGAGAGATAGAGATAGAGATAGAGAGATGGATTTCACCACTGCCGGCAGAGAGAGAGGGAGTAGGGGAGGAGGGGGCCGGCGAACTGTGTGTGTTAAGCAACCATGTAGAACACTTATCTTTATTGTTCTACTAAAATGAAAAAAAAAAGAAAAAAACAAAAGATAAGCTGTTTGCCCCTCCCCCTCCTACTTTCTCTCTCTCTCTCTCTCTCTCTCTCTCTCTCTCTCTCTCTCTCTCTCTCTCTCTCTCTCTCTCTTCTCCCCCTCCATCCTCCCCTCAGCTGATGTTACAGTGGCGACTGCAGGGAGCGCATTAGACAAGCTTTTTGTTATGTTGATTAATGATAAAAGCAAATCCATAAATAATATAGATTATTTATTCCATTTATTCACATGCTAATTAGAGCTAGAAGCAGATACCTCAGAGAGATGGCATTTTTTTTATCCTCATCTGATCCAGTGCAACCAGATAGACCAAGTGACATTCAGACAGAGGCAGAGACAGTCACATATTAATGTCATTCACACTTTGAAGCACCAATGGTATCTTGTGATGGGGACACGTCCACCCTTCATTTCTCTCTAATGAGGTCATGATAGAGGCCAGTGGTTTCAGCACACACGCGTGCACCCTCTGTTTTTATACACACACACACACACAACCTCTCTGCACCACTCTTGATGAGCGCTGGATTGACAGGGTCGTCTTTGATTGATGCACCGCGGTTCTTCCACATGTTCTACAGCTCAGTCATTTAATTATGTTTCCTAAGCATCATTAAGTACCATTATATTCTATCATATTCTAATGAGAGAGGTGGCCAGTCGCAGGACAAGCTAATTGGTGATTAATGTTGTGTATCAGTGAGAGACAACGCAAGATTGGCCATTTAATGGCACAACACTGTATTTAAGTGCTGAATATGTAAAAACACAAACAGAGGGGGGGAATTAGAGAAACCATGATTGAAATCAAAACAGATATTGGCTCTTAAAGGTCTAATCTCTCACTTTTTCCCTCTTGGCCTCATGCCCACCTGCCCTCCTTCCCGCTTCACACACACACAGACACTTCCTGCATTATTCTGAATTGTTCACCTCTTAGCTGCATTACACACACTTACTCAGATAATGCAGGAAGCTGTCTCTGCAGGCATAACTCACCTGCTCCTCCAGATTAAGCACTAACTCAGTATTGATGCACTGCTTCACAGGTACGTACGCACATGAGAGTGCACACACACACACACACACGCACACACAGACACAAACATCCTCATCTGGTATTGACATGCCGCACGGCTGTAGGTGTTTCCATTTAAGGTCAGTCGATTGCCTTAAGTATGTAATGTTAGGAGGGGGGTCCGTAAACATGTCAAATTAGCATTAATGAATGACCAGGCACCGGCAGGGAGAACTGTCAGGGTGCACGCCCAGGACAATACATTACCCTGAGTTATCCTAGTCTGCCCTCCTCTAACACACACACACACACACTGACCGAGCAGACACGGGGTGTAAACTAGTGGGACCCATTCAGCGGTCACACACTCTGCTTTAATGGGCTGTGCGGCTGATTGGTGTCCAAGAGATGAAAAACAAAAAAAAGACTTGAAACAAGCAGGAGACACAATGTTAGAGTCCGGAAAGTTCAGGGGAAAAGGAGGAAAATTGAAAGAGTGACAGGCACAAGCGAGCTGATAGAGAGAAAAAAAATGGGAGAAAAAAATGTATGAAAATAGATAGAGAGATAGATAGAGGGCTAAGCTAGAGGGAGAGAAAACAAACTGTGGTATTTATTTTTTCTTCTCAGTGTTGAAACAGGAAAAGGACCTCTGGTTTAATAAACCATGAATCCTTTCACAGAGGGTTTGTATGTTATTCTTCGGAGAAACAGATACGTGGGGAGGGAAGGGGAGACAGAGAGAGAGAGAAGCAGAGAGCAGCGGGAGGTGGGGGGTGGGGGGGGAAAGAGATGCTCTGCAACCATATGAATTTCGTTCTCCCTCTCACCAATGCACACACACACATACACACACACTCACTCTCTCTCTCCCTCTCTCTCTCTCTCTCTCTCTCTCCTCAGCCAACTTCCAGGCTGTATGTTAGTTTTGGGTAAGAAGTGTGTGGGATGGAAGGAGGAGGGGGGGGGTACACATCCTCTTCAGTCCAGCCTGAGAGAGAAAGAGCATAAAGAGAAGTAAAAGATATACTTTCCATCTGTAAATGATTAAATCCTTCTCCTCTTCCTCTCAGTATCTGACAGTTTGTGAAAATGACTCTCTAACATATTCGCTCCACACTGAAAAAAATCCTCAGCTCACCACAACAATGTGTGTACATCAGTATGTGGTGCATACATAAGGAGGAAGAAACTGTCCATTTGAATTCCTCGCCTGTCTTCACTGTATGCACTGTGGATATAATGATAAATAAACATGTACACAGACATGAACCTACTGTCTTCGTATGTCGTCTCCTTATCCCTGCCTCCTCACCTCTCCTCTCTCTCTCCCCCTCTCCTTCCTGTAACAAAGGTTACATTGATCATGTTTCTAAAAGAGACTCTGTATTTCCACATGGCCCTGCCTCTGATATGTTTTTCTTGGCAGGTCGGGCTTCTACTTTTGTCATTCACTCAGCATATTTTAACAAATTAGAAACATTAGAAACCAGGATCACGGCAATGTTTTGGTTTGGTTTCGAAACTCTTACAGTCCCCACAATTATATTTCAAAACATGAGCGAATTGTTTGACAGCCGAGCGGAATAAAACCCTAAAACAACTTTTTCATTAGAAACACATGCTCTCGCAATTAGAACCTAGCATTATGTTAATATATGTTTTCTCTGGTTCATTTGTTGTCGTGTGAACAGTGACGCCGTGAGAGTGTGTGTAGTTTGGGATGTATGTGTGTGTGTGTGTGTGTGTGTGCGTGTGCGTGCGTGTGTTTCCGTGTCCACATGTATGTGCTTTTTTATGTGTGAGTGTGTGTGAGTGACTGTGTGGTTGCCTCTGTGTGTGTGTAAGGGACAAAGGGACACAGTGCTCCACATAACAGCATTACAGATGGCTGTTGTGAGTGGTTGTGACAGTGAAAGCGAGTGAGTTCCCACTCCATACAGATGTACTCTGAGTGACCTTACAAACACAGTGGAACTAAAACAGGCCCCCTACCTCTCGCTCTCACTCTGGCACACACTGTCAATTCTCACTCAGCCCTTGCGGGGCACTAAAAGTTGTTTCCTGAGCCAGGAATACATCAAGGGCCAAGAATATATAAGCAGGGAGCGGGAGAGATGCATAGCTAGGGTCCAGGAAAACATAACTTGGACTAAGTAAATATTGGACTGAAGGATTAGTAGCTTTTGCCACCTATAAAAGCAAGACAGGTATGCCAGCCTGAGTTAACGACCACAGGCTCTGACTTTACCCTGGATTGTTTTACCGAGGAACTGCTGTGGACAAAGAGGACATTTCAACAAGTTCACTTTATGGAGGAAAAGGGGGAAAAACTAGAAATTGTCTCAAAATGATATGACAGTACTAAATTAATGTAATTCCTTTTACTTTCACTAAAATCACTTGAAATCTGATAAGCTGCCTCAAGTGATGTCACCTGAGTCAGTGTTAGTTGGGGCTGAAGACCACTAGGGCAGTGTAGTTTAGCAAAACCTCTGTAGCGCACTCCTCGTCTCGGCCTGAGGCTACATTAGCCGCTACTAGCATAACACACCTGAATCTCTGACCTCTGAATAGGATGCAGATTTTTTTAATGTGTCCATCGGGAGTCCAACCATTTTATAGGAGCACAGTGTTAAATCCATGGATTACTCTTTCAATTAAATGATAATTTCCACATAGCCAACTGCCAAAATTATGACAGGATTGTCTTGTGTGTATAGCTGAACCATAGACCGTAAATAAAGATGGACATAGCCTCCATCACGTCACCCACAGTTTTTTGCAGAGTGGTCTTGAAGTTCAGACTAAGCTGCTCCACCGTCACCATCTTGGCAGTGCCTGACTCCGCCTAACTCCCGGCTAATCCAAAAATGGGCAAAGAGAAGGGGCGCGTGTCGAGCCAAGACTTCGATCCATACCAGTTTGTGGCGAGCATACACTCACCCACCTGTCAATCAAGGAGTACGTCCTCAAATATTCATAACGGGTTGAGTTATATAAAAATTCAACCCCCATATAGGTGCCACGAAGGGGTCAAGACCAAAACCGTTTTTTGTACCAGGCTGTAATGCGTTCATTTCTGCTGTAAAGTCGGTTATTTTAAGATGGGAGTCTATGGGGACTGACTCCCTTTGGAGCCAGCCTCAAGTGGTCATTCCAAGAACTGGTACTTCTGTGTTGGCTTCAGTTTTCATCCCTGAAGGTTGCTGTGTGGGCCAAATACACCTTTATGACCTGTGGGCGTACACAAAAGCTATGTTCTTTATGTAACTTTTTAAAAAATTTGTAAAAAATAGGCTGCTTCTACCACCTGTTCTATACAAAGAAATTATGACTACCCTCACTTCAGCAAAAGGAAAAAGATATAAACCTCCATTTTACTCTCCTCTAATAATTTTTCTACAGTCCCTTACTGTGCCTGTCTCTTTTTGAAAATACAAATATATTTCTAAAGGCTCTGTCTCAGAGCATTCCTCTGCTTTCTGTGATGTTGAAGCTGATTTTGATTTTTGTCTTTGCTTGCTCATTCTTTTATTCCTCCTCTGAGCCAGCTCTTTTCTGGTGGTGGATTGTGAAACAACAGGAATGTTTTTTATTCTCGTGCGGTCTCACCCACAACATTTGTTTCCAATTTGACAGATTTCGGAACAGAAATTCTTGGGAGAGAAAATGATGGTTGCATGATGGCTCAAAAATAAGCTCTTTACAAAAATCCTCCACCTAACCTCTAAGGCTCTCTCTCCTTCTCCCTTCACCTCCTCTCCTCTTTCCTCTGTTGGTTTAAGTCCAAACAAAGTCACCTCATCGTGTATTGTGGGAGGGATTGTAAAGTTTTCATTGAGCCCATGTGGAAGTGATTTGGCTGTAATCTCCAGTAATTGTGACTGTAACACAGAAACAGGCTGGAACAGATTGGCCTCATATTTTTCTTCAGGGTCACTATGGGCTTATCTCAATATTTAGCATCTTGCCTGATTGAGTTATCATATCACATTTGCTGTTAAGAGCTGAGTGATGTCAACAAATGTAACCAGAGACCACGAAATGTTGCTTTAAATCACAAAGAGGAAGGTTCCTGTTTGAAGAAAGCACACACATCAGTGTCAGCTCGACCCACTGAGACCTGACTTTTTAAAATGCATGACATTTAAGAGCGCTGTAGAGATGTGAAACAAAAATGCTGGGGGAAAAAAAAAAAAACACCATTACAGTGTGACCTATCCTCGATGTGAACCCAGTTTCCATGTCACATGTCACATGTCTCACTATCTGACACACACAGAGAAGTCAAGAGCACTCTGCCCAGTTGCTGCTGAGGTGCAAATGGTTTGTCTCTACGCATCACTGACCCAACGCTGCTCCTTCACCTCCTCTCTCCTCTGTCTGCTCCTTCTTGACTCTGTCCATCAACGCTCCACCTCAGTCACCCCACTCTACTTTGCACTTTTGTCTCTGCGCCCTCTTCCTCCTCTCTCCCTATAATTTGTCTCTTTGTCCTCTGGTCATCATAGTTTCCATTTTTCTGACTCGTGATTTGTTTTCCCGCTGCTCCCTCTGCCCCGTGGCCCTAACACTCACACATGCTGATGAATGAGTAATCTTGTTGCATTGTACCCAGCCATCCTTGTCCATGTTCAGTAATGGCTCATTTGATTCTTTTCTATCAGTGTTCCGTTGAATGGCGGAGACCGAGAGCTGGAAGCCATGCAGTTATCATAAAGAGCATGTCAACTGCGAAGCCACAAAGCCTACAAGTGATTAAAACCCTTCAACTCAGGGTTACTTCATCACAATCATTAGTCTTTTTCGTGTCCTACCTTCTGGCTGTAAAACCCACAGAGCCTTACCCTCCCCGTCCGTTAATAATATTCACTCTGCCTCTGATACATTAGCCAGTGAATGATAGGGCAAAGCCCTGGCCTAATTGCTTTCTTCTTGTAAAGTCTCAATTCGTTTTTGCTGAGGAGACACGGAGATGTGTGCCAATAGCGTGCACATACATGAGCCGACACACGTAGACACACACACTGAACCTGACACGCGCGCTTTCACACACTCGCATGTACACTCACACACAACCCCACCTTCCCATTGCCATTTTATGATGGATGAGGCTGAGAATGCATGTGTGAGGAGAAGAGAGAGAGAGACTATAAGACTGCATATGTGTGTGTGTGTGTGTGTGTGTGTGTGTGTGTGCGCGCACGCGCACGAGCAGGCGCGTGTGTTGGTTGGAAAGAAAGAAAAAGGGAGAGAAAAGGAGAGAGAGAAGCTGAGCTGAGGAGCTCTGATTAACGACACAGAGAAGGGGTCCCAGAGGAGCTGGGGGAAGAGCAAAACTATCTAGGGCCAGCTGAGAGAGAGCGAGAGAGAGTGTGTGTGTGTGTGTGTGTGTGTGTGTGTGTGTGTGTGTGAGGTTGAGCGAGAGAGAGAAAGAGAGGGAGATGGGGCACAAAAAACAGAGGTGGAAAAAAATGGGGGCGGGGGGGAATGTTTTCTTTTCATACGTTTCATTAAAAAAGATCCACAAACACATGAAACGCTGCATATCCATCATCATCATCATCTGCAAATAGGAGTATGAGCTTTATCTCTGTGAGCTCTGCTGCTACACAATGCATTCCTTCTCCTCTACCTTCCAGATACGATACACACCCTTCAGATTAAATCTTCTCGCCTTACCTACCTTACGATCCGTGGAGGCTGCTGCCCTGGGCTTCTGTCCACAGTGCTGTCAGAGGGGGGAACAGGGTGTGAGTTGCCAGAGCGCAGGCCATCACCTCTCCCTGATTGCACATGAGAGTAGAGGTAATGGGAGTGTAATAGCACCTTAAGTACCCTGCTCTCACTGACATTGGCTGTATAGCATTACCCCTTGGTCTGACTGTGTGGCAAAGTGTGTGTGTGTGTGTGTGTGTGTGTGTGTGTGTGTGTGTGTGTGTGTGTGTGTGTGTGTGTGTGTGTGTGTAGATGTGTGGATGAAGGGAGTTGTATGCATTGGCATATGTGCAAGTTTTTCTTGTGTCAATCCATTTGTCTGCTTTGGATAAGTGTGGATATGTGTGTGAGTGTGTGTATGAGTGTGTGTATGAGTGTGTGTGTGTGTGTGTGTGTGTGTGTGTGTGTGTGTGTGTGTGTCTCTCTCTACTAAAAGAGGTCTGACTTGAGGTTTGACTGTGTTGTGTTTTCCCTGAGGATCGTCTGAGCCGCAGCGATCAAAGAGAGAGATGGAGGTTAACTGACCAGACCTGAGAACCTCCACAGAAGGACCTGAGGGACTCCTCTCTGTTAGCCCAGGTACCAATCATCTGACACACACACACACACACAAACACGCACAATCAGTGGAGCGGTGAGTGTAGAAGAGGGCATTTTGAGTGATCCGAGGGGATTTAAAGATCTGTAAGGCCCAAACTAACTTTGTCACTTCACTCACACAGCCGTAGCCTTTCACACAGTATCCATTACCTCAGATACGTTCACCACAAAACATCAAATAACTTTATCCCAACTCCTATCTCAGTGCTTTCACAGATAGATGCCTTCCACCGATACGGAAGTCCTGTAAAGTGAGTATAAGTTATATAGCGGGGGTCCCTGGAGAGGAACTCAGTGACTAGTCTTCTACGAGAAAGTTAGAGTGTATTCCTGAGTAGCTCAAAGGAAAGACTCCCGCTGAAGGACTGAGAGTGGCGCACTTCTGCTGGAAGTTAAGCTGGAAGTTGTGTTGTTAAAAAAAAATGGGGGGGCAGGGAGGAGAACAAGCATGCTCAAGTGTGTGAACGTGTGCAAATGTGGAAGTGCATGAGTTGCAGGAGTGGGTGTGCAAATGTGTGTGTGTGTGTGCGTGTGTGTGTGTGTGTGTGTTTGTGTGTGTGTGTGTTTGAAAATGAATGAGAGATAACCATCACAGGCAGCTGCTGTGGTGAGGAGAGACGACTAGCACCAGCTAGATGCTGGAGGGAAGTTTTCTTGAAAACAACATTGACTACTTGTTGATTCAAATGTAGAAATCTCAAATTTTGTGAGTGCTTTGATTCCACACAGCAGCCTTTCATTCAGACATTCACATCATAGTTCAATGGTGGGGGAAGTATTCACATCATTTACCTGAATAAAAGCAGCAAAAATACAATGTAAAAATACTCAATCAAAAGTACTAAAAAGGTGAGAATGGCCTATTTCAAAGTATTGTATTATTATACAATATTTATCATAATAGTAATTATAATCACTTATTGATTAATATGGTTGCATTGATATGACAGTAAGATTTGAACTGCAAAGGTTAAAATTATTGTCAACAAATCTCATAACGCAACCAAAAATCATCACTGAATTGATCCTGCTAACTAATATTGTCTGCGTAGCCAAAGCCTGACATATCTTATTCCTCAGTGCGTCGGTGCGCCATGGTCCAAAAAATATGAAAAACACATCAGTGAGTCACAGTGTTGTACCGGATGACATGTTCCTATATTACTCTGAACACGGACACTAATTTCAGTTGATCCCACACGCACTGACCTGCTGTCGTAAATACGCACTAGTACATCAATTGTGTATATGTGCACTACTGAAAATACTCCCCCGACAAAAGCATTACCTACTCCCGTTTAAGGAATATTTGCTCCAAACTTGCAGTCCCCAGCAGTTGTGGGATAAATTAATTAGTATTTTTTGAAAATGAAACTATATATGTGTGAGTTTTAACAATATACGGTGTTGGTTTGTTTGGGGTTAGGGTTAGGGGTTCGGGATAGGGTTAAAAAAGTGGTTGTTAAAAATAACATCCACTTTAAGAGATCTCGAAACAAACTAGTTCATACAGCGTGTCGTCTGAACAAAATTGGACACACTCGAATGTGGGACAAAAAGCCTGCTGGCCTGCACAGTAGCCTCCTCCTGCCTGTGTCCCACCCCGTTAGCAAAAACGTCGTCAGCACTCGCAGATATAACACTAAGCTCAGAAACGTTGTAGAAAGCCTAGCGCTGAAACGCGTCTGTTTCTTTCATCTGCTGTGCATTAACTTATTAAAAGTGTTATATACTTATCTGCGAGTGCTGAAGACTTCTTTGCTATTTCTGTGCCTTTTGGGTCGGCACCGATTATTCTCTGAAGACATTTGAGTTGAGCGCGCCACTTCTTTAGTTTGTATCCCGCTGCCTCCCTGATCTCTCTCTAAGAACGTGCGACTTACGATTTGTCTGTTTTGGAAAGTTATAAAAAAAATTGTTAGATGCAACTTCTACATTTTGATGTGGGAAAAGTGTGTAAGGAGGGAGGGGATTTCAGATGTTGTTAGATGATCCTGCAAACTTTATTTGAAGCATACTTAGACACTTAACTGTTGTAGCTAGCAAAGGTGAGACTAATCTGTGCTGTATACTGTTTGGTAATTTAATCCATAATAATGCATGAAGTCACAGAATGTCAGAGAAATGTAGTTGAGTAAAAACTATAAGTGTCATGAAGTGTAAGAAGTATAATTAAGGTATACCCGAGCATAAAATGGGAACAGTCAAGTAAAGTACAAGTACCTTATAATTGTAATTTAGAGTATAGCTACTTGTTTACTTTCCACCACTGCTGCAGTGTGGTGTGACTATTGTTGTCATGTGTAGTACGCTGTATTTCCTGTATGTGAGGAATGGTCAACTGCCCTTTCCCTGCAATAAACAAAGTATATCCTCTTCTCACGAGTTAAACATGACCCGAACGATGACATTGAGAGCCAAGCCGTTTGGGTAGGTGATGCTGGTGTGTGTCTGTGTGTTTTCCATGTATTTGTGTATGACGGCGGGG
>NW_019525151.1:642185-681201 GCF_002814215.2 Seriola lalandi dorsalis
CCTTCATTCCGAACACTCCTCATTTCGCTTGTGTCAGGCTCTTTCAATTATGACTGTCCTCCTATCTCACAGTGCTTATTCATACAGAGCCACTGGAGTGATGGTGCACTAGAGATCGACCATCGTGGTTCTGCATTTAGTGAAACGAACTACTTCTGTGTGAGCCAGGTTCTATTTTCTCCAATATCCAGAGTTGAGAAGTTCTTTTGAATGACGTAGTGGACCTGGAACAGTTGATGTGCAGAACGCCAACATTTCAGCTCTGTCTTACTTCACTGATTGCCTTGTGAATCCCTGATGGGTTCCGCTTCGAACATAATCATTTCCCTAACATGGGATAATTTGATTCTATTACTCTAACAACAGCGCAAACAAATTGCCTACGTAATTTATTGTGCCAATAATAGCAAAAACAGATGTGGTAATGGTACTGTGGCTTTCCACCCCCAAATTTATATGGACTTAAACCAAACTGGATATAATCATTAAGATACATTTATGAACATGCGGCCTCACGTTTACTTAGGGCATTTTCTGTGTCCAAACATGCATAATTACGGTTTGGCAAAGTGGTGATCTTCAGGCTCTGTTTCTTAATTCTCACACCCACACAGCTCCAGGTCTTTTTCCAAACACCCCCCACCACCACCACCTCAACTTCCCCTGAGCCTTTTCCACAGCTTTCTCTCTGCTTATCGGGGTGATTTCCTGTGAGGAGGTTCAAGACACAAACAACGACCGTGTAGCTCTTCAGCAATATTATCTTTACGAATACTGCATTTCACTCCTCTACAGTATCTCACCGGCCCTCCGCTGTAAGCTCTACCCCTCCATTCACTGGTGTTCCATATGCCCTCTGAAGCCCTCTGCTCTGTCCCATTTCTCCCATTGCCTCGGGTCCTTTTTGACACCCCTGGAATGTTAATGGGCCAATCAGAGACACTGTCCTTGAAAATCTCACTTTGGCTCATTTTCATACCCCCCCCAACCCTCCCCACCTCTCAGATTTATAACCTCAGCTGCTTACAGCTCCAGATGTTTTGTTCTGGTTTTTACTCTCTGTAATTGCTAATTCAATCTGGTTGTAAAGGAGCAGATGCTCTCAGGACTTGAGCATACCTGTGTGGGTTTCACTGTGTGTATGTGTATGCGTTCTCGCCCATGTACAAAGCAACAGGATTTACTGTAACACCCTGACTCATAAACATAAGCCTTCACAATTACACCTAGCTCATTTGCTCATGTAGGGGAATAAGACAACAGCAGTTGTTTTTTTTTACTTGCAAAGAAATGCACACTGGCATCAACTTCCATTATACACTGAATTACTGTCAGCCTTAAATCACCGCTGGTGAGATTTAGCTGTACTGACAGTTGGCTTTGGAGGTCTAAACTGTGGTGGGAGCCTCTCTCATCAGCCTCCTCACATTTTTTTTTATCATCTTCCATCCTTTTTCTCACCAGGGAAAGTGGCAATCCAGTCCAGTTTAGAGAGAAAAATAAACAGACTGGTTATCCACAGGAATGTGAATGCTACTTTAGTCCCATTAGGAACATCTGTGTGTGTGGTTTGAGATCACAGCGGGTTGTCTCAGCGACTTTGAACATCTGACAAGTGGCTTCATTGTTTTAGCATATTCAGTACCTACACACTGTGCCAGATACGCTCTGTACACTTGCACACATATCTATGCGGTGCACACATATTTACAACACATTTACATGAAAGCGTACACACACAAACACAAACACACACACAACACACACATCAGTGCTTGCTCACATGCCCACACACACGCACACCACAGAGGACCTGTCATGTGTCATGGAGACAGGGGTCAGATACTGTGTGATGTGTGTGGGGGTTATATCGCTTGGGAAAAGGACTAAAGATCTCACCGGGGCTGCAAGAGGGCCAACAATAACAGCCTGAAATATAACAGCAGTGAAAGACTCTTCGCACTGACAGGAGGAAAGCTGGGCCCCAGCCAGTGACTCCACAGATCAGAACCTCTTCTGTGGGCACAAAGATGGGCGGGATCGTTAATTCATAGCTAATGTGCAAAACAAAGAACATTGTTTTCTAATGACATTGTAAAACTGCAAATAAAAAAAGCACAGTGTGTTGCGAGAGATTGGAAGCACATGTTTCGAGAGAAAGAATAATAGCAGAGTTGTAGAAGCAGTGTCTTTTTTGTTAACATTCCCAAGTTGAGATGATGTTCTGACCACATTTGTCATGGGAACTTCAGTCATGTAAACACAGCCTCGACCCCCAGTGATCGCACTGACTGACACACACACACACACACACACACACACACACACACATGTGCACAGACACTGAACACACTCACCCCTGTACAACAATCAGCAGTCTCCAGTACCAGAAAAGTCAGAGTGCCCCCTAGTGATGCCTGTGTTACAATTACAGCATGTTTATCTGGCTTAGTTTTTCATCTCCTGCAACTCAAAAGTTGTTAGTGACAACTTGGTCTCTGTAGACCAAACTGATGATCAACTGAAGAGAAAGATGATGAATGGAACATGGTTATAAAATATGAAATATCAAGGAAAGGCTTCCATATCCAAAGAACGAATATGGGTCTACAAGATTTCTTACAGGGAATGTTTTTGCCTCTAAAACTTTGGGAAAAAAAGAAAAAAAAATCTCCAAAGACTGCTTTGACAGCACAATTTAACTGCATAAATATTGTTTGAGATCATATTTCTCCAATTAGGTTCTCTGCCAGCCCAGTTGTTTTTTTCCCTTGACTGCATTGAACCGTACTGTATTTAAAACAAAACGCACATACACACGCATACAGACTCACACCCGTGCACACACACTCACATGTACCCTATACATCACTGTACAGAATTCTGATCTTTAAGGACACAGGGGTTTTCAATCAAAGCTTTGATTGAATACTTTGCCATCCTCAGCACTCGCACACTCACAAATACACACACATTGTTGACAGAGAGTGTCTTGAGCAACATCATTTACCACTTAGGCCCCTCCCCGAGGACCGTGCCATTCTTAATGCGTGGCAGATAGGTTGATAGTTCTGGTTTCTGTCGAGAAGTGCATGTCAATCAACAGCTCGCGTCAACGTCACTGAGGCAAAGTGTTTCTGAAAGATCTTTTTACTGAGTGCCTTTCTATCCATCCTCTCTTCCAACCCACACACACTCACACATGCACAAACACACACACAAACACACACACACTCACACATGCACAAACACACACAGACACACACACACACACACACACACACACACAGCCATTTCCATCTCAGCAATCACTTCTCCTAGAGTTCTCCTCTTTGGACGTGTAACAGTAATTGAGGTTGCTCCCTTGGGTGCAGTGCATTCTGGGCCGTTAAGTGCTGTTTCTTGTTGTTTTTTTCTCAAATGGGTTGTATTTTGGCTATTGTGTTGTTTCTTCCTGCTCTCCTATAGAAGTGTAAGCAGTGGGCCATATTTACACGTATCATTAGAGAATAGAAACCCTGTCAGATGTAGGGCATCCGAGGGCTTATCTTGCCCACTGGAATATCAATCAATACGACAAAGAGTCTTAATACTTTTTGAATACGCCCGGTTGCGGGAGAATCAACAGCACATTTCAGGACAGATAAAATGACCTCTGAAAGTCATTTAATTCTTCCTTTGTTAAAATCAACCATAGAGTACCAGTTTATCTTACTCATAAGATGACTGTGTCAATATTTGAGATGACACTCAGTCAGTCAAGGATGTTCACTTGCTACGCTGACCTCCCTGCTCACCACATCAGGCCTGGCTTGAGTACACCTTGTGACCTTTCTGCACGTTGATGACGTTGTCTGTCCAGAAGAGGGAGGGATTGATCTGGATTGACACAAACAGCCAGTGCCCTGCCTGGCCTGTCACACAGCATCACTGGGTCATTGTAGCATGCCTGAATGCCAGATGAGGAGGGATGGAGAACACACAGGGTGGTGACCTGCTGACGATCATGTAGGCCACAGATTTTGGGGAAGCTTGAAAACATTTGGACAAAAAAGGTTTTACAATAGAGGGCAATGCACAGTGTGAGGTGAAAGTCAGAGCATGTCCCTTGAAAATAGATTCAAGTGAATAATTGAGAATAAACTGTTATAGAAATGGCTGTACTTGATTAAATGGCCCAACCGATGCTAGATTTTTAAGGCAGATACTGATTTGACAATTAAAAAAACATATTGTACACAAAATTTAAACAATTGATTTGAGTATGTAAGCATTTGAGTATTTTGAGTACTTGAATCAAGGAAGGCAGTTTTCAACCTATAAACTTTTCAGTGATATGGTGAATAAATTATGTAATGTCATTACCATTTCAAAACTATCCCTAACATGTCTTTTTAAATTTCTGTACAGCAATGCCTTACTTATTAGCCCACGTTTATACCTATCCCAATATACCTGCGATTAGACAATATAGGCCTGGCCAATTTATCAATATACTCTGCTGGGTACATGGTCTCCTCATGCATCATCGCTGTGCTTATAAACCATAATGCTTATTCTGACTGATCAAGAGCTAAAGGAACCCACTTTTTCACTGCATCTTGGCCTAAAGACAAATTATTGAAGGTTGCAATTATTATTGTTAATTGACATTATTGATTATTGGGATTATTGAAGATTCTTTAATCATTAAAATTTACATTTTGTCTATTTCAATGGATCCCCACGGGTCCTTGATGGGATTCCGGGGGTCTTCAGAAAAACGAACAGTTTAATGTTTAACTGTTCCTCTGGCAAGGGGTTTTTCCATGCACCATAATCGGTTAACAGCAGTTCTTTATACATATAAAAATGTTAATGTACTTTCAGTTGCAATGGTGGTGCCGGAACACCACTTAGAAACTACAATTCCAGTGCTGCTTTACGCAGTTTGGGTGACGTTACAGGGGCATTTCCCGTAGTAACCTTTCCTGTCTGCCCGCTGGTGCGTTTGCGCCTCCTGCCTTGAGAGAGAGGTGAAGAAGAGTTTACTTTACGGAGTTCAAGGTTTGGTTTCGGTGTACGTCTGGAGTAGAGGGTTTTGCCGAGGCAGAAAGCCCCTTTTCACAGAGCCAAGATGCTGAACATGTGGAAGGTTAGGGAGCTGGTTGACAAAGCGTGAGTATCTCCCAACTATATTTCGTTTGTTTCGTGTTATTTGTGCCTGTAGTTTACCTGTTTGAAGAGACACGTACCCAAAAGTTTGACGTCACGTCACTCTAACAAGTTAGCTAGCCCGAATGCTTCTAGCGAGTTAGTGAGCTGACTTTGACAAATACTATTTATCTTTAAGTATGAGTGCCCGTTTTTGTCACAGTTTCTTTGTTTGGTCGTTCGACTAGCTTGAAATAGCGTATACAATGTTATGAGATCACTTAACGCGTAGTTTATGCGTTTTCTCCGACAGTGCAAGCTAACTCACGTAGCTAACAAGCTAATTATCTAGCCCGCTGGCTAGGTAGCTTTAGCCGACTAGGCTAGCCAGCTAAGCTAGTTTGACAGCTCCTGGACTGAACAATCAGGAGGGAGTGTTTAAACGTTATAGCTTAATGCACACATTGTTTTACCGTCGGCTGTCTACCACTGCCTGGAAATATTTTTAAGAGTGTAGAAATGTGTTACTCTGTAGCACGACTATTGTGACACTTGTAGCTAAGTTTCACTCACCGTTACAGTAGTTATACTGTAAGTTATGTCAGTTGGTAAACTTCATACCACATGGCTGGATTACTGTTTGTCGTCTTAACTGTCAAATTGTTATGTTTGTCTTACACCCTGTCTGTTTGCAAAGTGGAACTAGTCAGACAACATAATCTTAGACCCTAAATGTTATCCCAAAATAAAACACTATAACGACTTCCTTTAACGACTGTGGCAGCAAAAGAGTCGTTAATTCAGTCTGCAATGTATGGATAATATTTAACCAACAGTCTTATTAGTTATGTTGTATCACTATATATCACTACAAATGGTAAGCTGTTACTGAATTGTGATATATAACACCAAACAACAACGAGATAAACAGCAGAGGCTTATTAATCAGTGACCAGTGATCCAGCAGTGTTATGCAACGTGTTGGTGCAAGAATTTGAAGTTAAACTTGACATGTCAGGAACTGTTTACCTTTCCACCAGGTTTTGAATAAATGGTAATTGTCAGGCAAAATGTAAAGAAAGTGATTGGAAAAAAAAAAAAAACAAACAAACACATATGTACACTTGGTACTTTTTGGAGTCATGATGAGTGTTTGTATAGTCTGGTGGCAGTGTCACTCCAAGTCTGCATGGCCAGTAATTCAGTACCTGAACATGGGCAACACCTTGTGTATTGTGCGTCTTTTGTTCTGCTTTGCACTCAGGTTAACATTTAGCTGCTGACTAAACGTGAACACGTCCTGTACTGTAGAGCTGTGGCAGGTTATTGCACAATATTTCCTCCTTTCTAATGTTTAATGGCTAATTTTGCAGACCAACACAATGGCCTGTTCTTAAGTCTATCCAAGAATACATTCCTGCTGAACGCACTTGTAACTTGAGGTAACACTCCAGGGACATGAGAGACAGAGAGGGGGACAGACCTATAGAGAGAAATAGAGTAAGGTGTGAGTTTCAAAGATTAAAGGAAAGGGAGTGTCCATGTTCATTTCCCTCACTGTGTCTTTGAAATTGTCTGTGATAAAAGAGCTTCTATTTTTAGACATTCTGAAATGGTCACTTTTTTGTATAGACAAATCAAAATAATTTTCACAAAATGTCACCAAACAGTGAGTCTTTTGCGCAGACTGTGGGGTATAATGCAACACTTCCTGTTGTATGATTAAGCTGAGGTTTTTGCTAAGGTAGGACATACAAGCAAATGTTTTATCCTGTTTTAAATAGGTACTGCAATGAATGAAAGCAACATGTATTGTATGTAGAATAAAATACAATTGGGTTCATGAGCTGAAATGTAAGGGGAATGTTTTGACAGACTGTTGAAGTGCTGTATCTAACAGGAATTGGTGTGGTAGTGTATCACTGTGAGAGAGTATCACAGCTTCCGTTTTATCTGGCAGATAACTGGGACAGGAGCTACCACTGCGATGAGTTGAGATGTTGCATCACTACATCATATCCTCTGTGTTTGACTGTCATTCATGCAAACATCGTGCAGTGTCCCTAACATTGCCAGAGGATATATGCTGTTAGTTACACAGCACACAAAGTAATCTGACTCTCCAAAACTAAATTAATCTAAATGAAACCTAATCTAAAATTATTATTTTTTTTTTTTTTTACCAATAACATCTAAAGTCTTATCCAGGTCTGAGACAAATATAATATGAAGAATATTCCCATTAGAAATCAATTTGATACAGGACAAGGCTTAATGTCTCTCTGGAATCTCTCAGCGCACACAGTTACTGTAACCCATGGTCCAATTCACAAGCTGGTTTGAATCTGTTGTTAAAAAAAAAAAAAAAAAAAAAAAAAAAAAAAAAGCAACTGGCATGGTCATTTTCAAATACTTTTGATGGCATAGACCACATTTTACAAAAGAGAGTATGCTGTCAGAGTGGTAGCCATACCATGCAGCTTGCAGTAGTAACAGAGCCCTTTTCCAGAACCACAGAGAGGGTGTACCTCTGTTAACCCTACCATCAAATCAATGTTGCTCTTCCAGGCCCTGTACATTGTATTGCTGATGTGGCAGTAGTGAGGGAGGGATGAGGAGCTGCAGGTTTCACGTGTATTGCCTTGCCATATTTTGGCTAAATCTGTGACAGCACCTACTTAACGTGCCACGGAAAAATGGCAAGTGACAGCACTCTTAGGGCAAATCATTGAAAGTGAAGTGGATACACTGGTATCCATGCACCAGCCGTAGTAAAAAAAAATGGCTAGATGACCATTTTATCCAGTCATTGCTGAATATATGTCATATAAGATATTCATTACATTTCTATGCATAGTCATGAAGTCCAATTGAAATTCAGAATCTTCTCTACAAAGTCCTTGCCAAGCGACATTAAATAGTTGATGTAAACAGACCATAATGCTTCAGAAATTGGCCTATATCCTGTATGTTTCTAGAATATTCTCTGCTTGGAAATTCCTTTCTTCTTCTTAATACCTTTTATTGTGCAGACTGGATATTAGAAGGAGGTTAGATTTCTGTCTTGCAATAAGTTGGTTGTGACAGCATGTGTGAGGACATACTGAAAACCTACTAACAGAAACTGCCACAAGTTTTTGTAATCTGATTGAATAGATAAAAATTGGTTCGCCTCTGTTCGTTGTTTAATCATCATGACTCTGAATTTTCACAGGCTGCCAAATTTGCCTTGTTGAGTAGATGGTGTGCAGTACATGGCTGTTTGCTGTTTTTTTTTTTTTTTTTTTTTTTTTTTTTTTTTTTTTTTTTTTTTTTTTTTTATACATTAACCCTTATGAAGTATAGAAGTTTAGTGCTTTAGAAAAACAAACTCTGTCAACCTGAGATTATTTAACAGCTACCATTTATAGTGTCGGTTTCTTCTCATTTGATGTTCCTTTTTCTTTTGTAGTCAGTCTCTCAGAATGTTAACAGGCAAGAGCTCACCCACAGCAAGCACACCCCTGTTTCACTGAGCCATTTTTATGCCTCATTTATGTGTTGATATTGGACGCAGATTTGCATTGGCTTGTTTAGTCCCTTGTTTTTGGTTTTGACACTCAGAGCACACAGAAGCACTCCCTGTTGTCCTTTTAGCCTCTAAATGGACAAGTGAATGGGTGTGGCTATATTGAGAGAACCTTTTATCTATTATCGTCCATGTTGTTGGTCTCAGCAGAGTCCTGATATTTTGAACTGAACTGGCAAATGCCACATAGAATACTTAACTTAGGATGCTTTGTAAATTGATGTTTGTTGGGGTTTTTTTTATTCTACTGTATAGAACCAACGTGGTGATGAACTACTCTGAAGTGGAGTCGAAAGTCAGAGAGGCCACAAATGACGACCCCTGGGGACCATCAGGACAGCTGATGAGTGAAATCTCAAGGTAAGGACAACACACAGTTTTATAGAACATGTCCGTCTGAAAAGCACCAAGGTTATTTGTAAATAAAATAAAACCGCAGAGATGTTATTTTAAAGTCCCTTTCCATTCAAGGAACTTTTCAAGGAACATTTTCTGGAGGTCAGGAAATTCACCTACTTTTTTACTATAGTAACCTAACCTATTTTAAGTTTTGGTTCTTGGGCCCTGCCCACAAACGTCCCTGTTTCCATGGTGATATTTTTCTTCCTGCCAGAAAACAACTGTATTACAGTTTGCAGTACTCAAAACAAGCCTCACAGCTGTTACAACATGTGGACAACATTCATACAAAATGCTGACAGCACTGGTTTGTGTATTAGTATTCGGACTGAGATGAGAACTGTCTTTTGTTGTTGACATTTAACAATAATTATGTAGCCAACTAGAGTCAGAGAAACTTACCTTGGTAATAGTTTCCTTGTGGTTATATACTAAAAGCAGACAAGGAGGCAGACAAAACCATGAGAAGATCTTTGCTAATTTGAAAATTGTCCTGACCTTCAGTTGTTTTTTTCAGACTCTTTGCTGCACATCTCTTTTCCTAAATTAATTTAGTTCAATTACAGTTGCACAGCAGTAAATTACAAAGAACAAGACAATGACCTAAACCTCCTCCAAATTTACAGTGTTGCTGTCTTGTTGCATACAAATTGATATATGAATGGATATCACTTTGCCTATTCCACGCAGTTCTTGGGTTGCAGTGGATTCACAAACACCTATATGCTAAAGGAACCTGTAGTCCATGAAATAATTCCTTAGTTTAGTTCACCAGGCTCTGTAGTTCCAGGGAGTCTTGTCAAAGGCTGTAAAATGACTAACTAATTAAAACATGTCAGTAAAAAGACAATGTCTCCCCTTTCTCTTTCTTGTATTCTTGTGTAATCAGAGCCACCTTCATGTATGAGCAGTTTCCAGAGGTGATGAACATGCTGTGGGGCCGTATGTTGAGAGACAACAAGAAGAACTGGAGGAGAGTCTACAAGGTCTGCCACTCTTTTGTAAAGTTAAAGCATTGCACAAACAAACATGCTTAATTATGACATGAGGCACGGAGGCCTAAGCACTAAGTCCAGTTTTGATTATGCTTGAATTTGGGACCAGACCTATCTTGATCCAAGGTGGATTTGGTTTAAACAAAACTCATACTGAAACCTATTTAAAATAAGTTAAATAACCTATTCCCTTTCATTTCAAATTTTCTGCTTGTTACTTACAGGCAGGTTTCAAGTCTAATAAAAAAAACTAGGTGAAGAGGGGTGTTTTAATTGAAATTATGTCTTTTTGATCATTCACAAAACAAAGACAGTTGCCCTTGAATAGAAACCGTTAAGATGCCTCACATTATTTAACGTGTTCTGAATTGAGGCTAAACACTTCTGACAAATAACATCATGCCTATAAGCCAATGGGTGGAGAAATCACAGCTTGGGTACATTTGATTGTGTTCAACAATATCCAAGTTTTAATTTTTATAAAATTAAAGCTTAAGAAATATTTGCTACAACTTAGGTCTTGTGTCTTCTTCTCAGTCTCTACTACTGCTGGCTCATCTAATCAGGAATGGATCTGAGAGAGTTGTTACCAGTGCCAGAGAACATCTGTATGACCTGAGATCATTAGAAAGCTACCACTTTGTAGGTAAGGTGTTGTTTTAGCCTCTGTATCTTTTCTCTCTCTTTACACCATCTCTTTCTTCACATGTTGGAGGTGTGGTACACACACAGACTTGCCAAATAAAACACTCATGATCCATCATTGAATTGTTTTTGTTGAGTTGTTTTTTTTTCAAATTGATTAAGTGAGGTTTTCTACACAAGGTTAAAAACAATAGCTTCAGTGTGGGCTGTAATGAATGGATGAAGGCCCTAAGCTCTACTTATTCCACAAACCCTTAAACCACACACACACATGCAAGCTGCCTTAAAGCTGCTTTCACTCTTCCCAACCATGTGTGTATAGAAGTTGCTGTTTACAAGGAAGAATATTCAGCTTTCCTCATACAGAGATATTTATCATCTGTGTGTGTCATTTCAGCACATTGTAAAGTTAATACAAAAAGTTACTAAATCATATTTTATATTCATTTCTGAGTTTCTGTGTCTCCACATCTGTCCCAAGATGAGAATGGGAAGGACCAGGGTGTGAATGTGCGTCACAAGGTGAAGGAGATGGTGGAGTTTGTCCAGGACGATGACAGGCTTAGGGAGGAACGGAAAAAGGCAAAGAAGATCAAAGACAAATACATCGGGGTGTCCTCTGACAGTATGGGATACCGAAGTTACTGTAAGTCCTCATTTGACCAAGTAATATAAACAGAATGATAATTAACAAAAACCTTTTTTAATTAAATTCACATCCTCTTTGTCTTGCTTCTATCTCTTCTCTCTCTCTTATCCCCCTACTTAAATTCCTTTGTTCCAGCGGGGGACAGGTATGACTCCAGTGACAGCCGGGGAAAGTGGGACGATGAGTGGGACGGAAATAAAGGGCAGTTCCCCTTCAGCGAGAAGTTGGGAGAGATCAGCGACAAAATCGGAAGCACCATTGACGATACCATCAGCAGATTTAGGAAGAAGGAGAGAGACGACTCACCAGATCGATTTAGGTAGGAGACGGACCAGTCAGCATAGTATATTTACTGCTATATTAAATTTAAAGGCAGAAACCATGTTCCAAATATAAACAAAAGAGAACCCCCCACCACTAAAAGTCAAAAATAGAAAAAATTAAACTAGGTATCACTTCCACAGTTTTTCAATACAGGACCACTTGTGAAGAGTAAATAAGCCTTTATTTTCAATTATGATCACATTAGAAAAACACAAAATGCCTTTTAAATCCACAAGTCAAAATTATACTGTGAATGTGAATTAAATGGTCATACTTGGTTGAATACAATAGATAACAATTTGGATGCATACAATAGATAACAAGGTATCATCCTGAACAGGATTTGAATAATGGTGCTTTTGGTTCCTTGATAGATAAAGCCTGACCTGTTATTTTCTCCACAGTGACAATGAGGAGGACCGGGGCCGCTCGTCTCACAATGGCCAGTCTGGAAAAGAGTTTAAAGATGAAGAGGAGACTGTTACCACCAAGAGTGTACAAATAGTCCAAGCAACAGAGACAACAGCAACACGCAAGAGAGGAGGGGTCCCGTCCAGGAAAGTAGACTTGGGGGCTGCAGCCCACTACACAGGAGACAGAAGCCCAAACACCACTACCAAACAGGTAGCAAGAGCAAACACAAGCATATAAGATAAGACTTTACACATGTAGTTAGGTTTGTATTGTGTCCTGATCTTTTTTTAAATGTTCTGTATTCCAGCCCCAACCAGCAGCAGCCCCTCAACCCTCCAGTACCGGCTTAGCTGATCTACTAATGGTGGACACAGCACCGAGCCAACCCGTTGCCACAAGTATGATGTCATTGAATACCTTGACGTTTTGTGAAATGCGCTTGTTTGTTGTCTAACAGGAGTTAGCTAAGAAGATTGATTTCAGTTGCATTTCTGTGGCTTCAGCAGAGAAATGTGTTCAGCATAGCTTAGCACAAATACTCAAATACTGGAACCTTAGGGAAACAGCTAGTCTCTGCCGAAAAGGAAAAATGTTTTATTGACGTGCTGTATTTTCTTAGCAAACAAGCTAGATACCAGTAAATCCAGAAAACTCCAGTGTCTACAGGACAAGACTCTGTTTGCAGTTACGGTGCCCAGCTGCTGGTGCTAGCTACAGATTTTGGGGACAACCGGGGGAGGGAGTTGATGTATAGGAACTAAGTGCACCAGATGTTTTTGGAGCAGTCCCTTGTGAATGGGGAGGGTAGAAGCACTGAACAGATGTTTGGTCTCCTCCACCTATCCACTGCCACCACCCCTCCTTTCCCTCCTACACATCTGACGCTGAAGGAATGTTAACTATGGTAGAATGACACCTGGAGCTCGCTTGTGTAAAATTGACGTATTTATGTCTGTTTCTCAACGCAGACCTGATCAGTGGATTTGCTGACTTCTCCTCGCCTGCTGCCTCAGTCGGCCTCTCCTCAGCATCCGGTTGGTTTTTAAGACTTTTTTTTTGCTAGAGTGTGTATGCGTGTGCTGTGCTGTTGCAGCCATACTGCTAGAATATTCACAGGGATGCTGGGAGAGAGCCCTGGCCATATGGAGCCTGCTACCTGCTCTGCATAACAAGAACAGACACACATCAACTCCTGTTATGGATGACAAGGAGACAGGGACAGAGGAAGAAGTTGGTGGGGGTGGAGGAAGCTGAGAGAGGGAGAGAGACAACAAGCAGGGCCAGTTCAATAAAAATTTAAAATGTGGCACCAGTGGTCACTGAGAATGCCCTGGATAAAGCTCAACTGACCTCACTGAAGACTCAGTTTTTTATTCTTAATTGCTGTGACAGGTTCAAATTTGCTTGTGTGACTTTTATTTGCTGAATCTTGCAGTTATTTACAAAGCCCACGATACAAACATCACTGTTTGGATGGTAAATTTAAACATTTACCCAACTGTCTTTTATCTTGTGGCAGCAGCACCAGCCTCCAACAGTAATGGAGACTTTGGAGAGTGGAATGCCTTCCCTGGAGGTCAGATGCCAGTATCTGCTCAGACTGGCGACACCAGTAGAAATGACCTTTTTGGAACCATGTCAGCAGGCCCTGCCGCTGCTGCCCCCCCAGCACCCGCCCCAGTCTCGGCTCCAGGCTCAGTTCCTGTGTCAGCAGACCTGTTTGACTTGATGGGGCCAACTCAGTCCCTCACCTCCTCCCAGAGTCTCAACTTTAGCATGAGCAGCACACAGACCTTGAGCAGCACAGTCCTGCCCCAGTCTAGGTCACAGGTATGCATGATTGCACTCGTACACACACGCATCCTTTTTTAATAATTAATTGATATACATATCATTACAAGACACATAAAGGAGGCATAAATGATCCAGGTGGAAGCAAAATATCTGCAGGAAAATAGCGATGCTCTTGGGGACTTAATGTTTAATGAGCTAGACAGATACATTTGAGGGTTAGCAATTTTATATTAATAATATTAAAATTACATAAAAAAAAAAATCATGTGTTTCTGTATATGTATGGCAGTATTTTAAAAAATACAGCATATAATTTTGATAAAAGTACTTCATGATTCAACAAAAAAATTGTCATCATAGAGATACTACAACATCGCTTGTGTGTGTGTGTGTGTGTGTGTGTGTGTGTGTGTGTGTGTGTGTGTGTGTGTGTGTTAGAGAGAGAAACACTTCTTACATTGCACTGGCTTTGTTTTGAATACACTTAATTGACGTTGTCAATTAACCATGGCAGTACTGACACAAAGAGCCATGACAAGCCAATCAGTATTACTCAGTAGCAGACTAATAATTACAGTCTCCAACAATGGAAAATATGGCAGTTAGATACCAGATGGAATGATTAATTATTTATTAGTTAAAAAACATTATGGTTAGGGGCTTTAAATACATTAATATTGCCCTATATTCTATCTAGCTTAGAATATTATTAGTAATGACCAATAAAACCATTTAAGATCTAGATATGGATTCTATCGCCATCACTTTAGTGGAACTGCTTATAGCGGTCACGGTTACAGTAATCATCTGCTTATATGGATCAAAAAGCTTGGACAGAATCATTCCTATTCAAATGCTGTTTAAAAAGAATTCTTATTGTAATCAGTAGTCCACTTGGTGTTCCTATTGCATCTTTTCATACATAACATATGGGGAAAAGTTAATTGTTGTAGCGTACTACTGCAAGCTGTCATATGCTTAGGCTCTAACTTATTTGTACAAGGTTTTTGACTGCCACAGTGTGTAACAACTGGTAATGAATGGTAACGTCCCTGCCTGCTCTCCAGACATTCAAAACATTCAAACAAAAGTTCACTGTGTATTGGTAGCACTTGCTGTGCGCACTCACAAACCATGTCATATCTTCACCGCCCTGGCTCAGTGAGTTATTTTGCCCTCCTATTCCTGCTCTGCTCGTGTTTTGGGACTCTTACAGTGCGTAATTAGCGTCCCTGCTCTCAGCTGCGGATGTGTTAAGTGAGTGGAATGTAATGCTTTCACCCTGACCATTCACACTTGGCTTGGAGGAGGAGATGGCCACACTGGAGTTGATATTAGTTTATCTTTTAAATCAGTAAATAGCAAATGTAATAAATATACAAATGTCAGTTAGATAGTAATCTGCATGATAAATAAAGAAAAAGGAAAAAACATTACGTTGTAATAATCTTCTGGCTATAGTGATCATTTGACCTGGACAGACATGGTCACTACAAGCGGTTCCCATAGTATTTTTAATGTCAGCTTAAAGGAGTCCAGTTTGAGACTCAACCAATCAAATGTGTTTGTTTTCATCTAACCATGGGTTTATTCATATCCCATTGGCCATTAAATATCAATGCTATTAATGATATTCTGGCATGTAAAGGCAAACGTCCCATTTGATGCCTATGCATAAGGTGGCAAAAAGATAAATGTCAAACAGATGTGATAAATCATATAACTAACCTATCAGTACGGCACCTCAGAATGCGTGTGATAGAGACATAGCTAGTGTGATTGAAAGATGGAGGACAACCATGATGGTAGAGGGTTAACATGCAGCCCCACCAGATGCTCATCTCCCCCAGAGACCGCCCACTAACCACCCACTCCTCCTGTTACTGACACACAGAATGAGAAGAATCAGGTTTGAGTTTTAGAAACATTAAAACCCAACAATAGCCTGCATATGTTGACATTATTTCCATGTTTAAAGGTTGTTGACCTACTTTAAAAAAAAAACTCATTCTTTTTTTTCACTGAGAAGACACACACACACACCACTTCGTCTTACTCTCATTGCTTTGCATGGTATGTTTTAATGATTTTGGAAAGAGACAGTATTAGACAGTATCAGGGTTAAGTGGGTCAGGCTTAAGGCTTAACACCTTAAATTATGACAAACTGTATCTGATCATCATGTGTTTCAGTGTTGGAGCATTTCTGCATCTTATCACTGTATATTTCTGTGGTTTAAGCCTGGATTAGTTGTCTGCCTAACACTGTATTTGAGCTTGTGTGCGTCTTTGTTTTTACCAGCCCCTCCAGAACATGGGAAGTCCGCTACATTCGCAGTCTATGCAGCCCCTCCAGCCCCTCCAGCCAGCGCAACAGGGAGTGGCCTCTCAGGGTGCCGGAGCCAAAGCGTCCCTCCCATCCACCTGGTCAGACCACTCTGTTAACATCAGCCTGGACTTCCTGGGTCCAGGCATGCAGCCCCCCAAGCCTAGCCAGCCCAGCCTCAACACCCTCCAACAAGGTGAGAGAAATAGTAGATCTGACATGAATAGTGACAATGTAACCAGGCTTTGTCATCTTTTTCACAGCATACTTTAAATTTGGCTCTTTAATTCATTGAGTTTGTTCTGTCATTTCCAGGTAACCAGACCAACATACTTTCCCAAGGAGTTTCCACCATGAGCCTTGGACCTACAGCAGTCAGACCAGCCATAAATCCTATGATGCATCCTGGTTCTGGAATGGGGATGGGGATGGCCCCCAACCAGGGCATGATGGGGATGGGCATGAACATGGGGATGCCACAGGGAGGTATGACCATGGGGATGCCTGGTGCTATGGGCATGGGCATGGGAATGGGGATGAACCCTGCAATGGTCCAACAGCCCAAACACGATGCCTTTGCTGACTTCGGCAACTTCGGAAAGTGATGGACCTGGAGGTCAAAGATTATCAGGAGGAGTGGTGTCAGTCTCTCTCTCTCTCTCTCTCTCTCTCTCCGTCCATTGGTGAAGGATTGTTATGAGCTGCAAACAAAGAGTACTTGAATAATGTCAACTATCATAATACCAACACCCTGCAATCTCCTTACTTTTGAAAGTAATACCGTGTAGTGATACAGATCTAAATGAATGTGTGTGTGTGTGTGTGTTGTTTGAACCAATGATCTGCCTGGTCTGGGGTGGTGGTCAGACATACACACTGATAGTGTGCCTTGTTGGTTAGGTATGAGTCGGTGAGAAGAGGAAGTGTGTGCCATTTTGAGAATGTCAGGGGGATTTGCTTTATAACCTCAATCAAGTGAAATCATCAGAATAGCAAAAACGTATATCAGTAGCTGCATATTTTTTTGAGATGCACTCTCAGTAACTTTACTGAATGATGAGTTTGGATAACATGATCAGCCATTTTAACTCTCTAATGTACATTTAAGAATGTCAAGTTACCTCTTTTTTTTGTCCTTGCTCTTCCTTTGACCTGTAAATAGAAATCTGGAGCCCTTACAAATAAGTTATGAAGTTCCTATAGAGGAGGCAGTGACAATGTGAATAGTTGTATCACACAGACCAAATCTGATATGACTTAAGACCTATTACAAAGCACACTGACATCTTCTCTTTGTATATAAGTGTGCACACTCCAGATGTGGCCTGTCAGCGCTACAGTTAAAGTAATGAATGAGTGTTTGGAGTGAAAGCTATTGATCAATTTTAGGAGTTTCTCCTTCAACAGACCATCATTTGTGGCCTTTTTTTATAGGTATATATATCTATAGATTTTACTTAATATTATAATCAGTTTGCATCCAAATGAGATAATCAGTGGGTAGAAAGAGCCTCATACAGGGGTTGTGGGTTCTTTATTACAGCACAGAGTGCCTGAAAGACCTTTGCCTTTTCTCATCAGTTAACCTCTTTGAAGGAGACAATGTGACTGTGCAGTGTTGAGGACAGCTACCAGAACGGAGCTTCTGTACTATGTACAAACAGTGTTTGTACTTACACCTCAAGCCAAGTGTACTGTCTGTACAGATGTTATTTCACTCATTCTGTTTTGTTTGTCCCATGCACATTTTTGTTTCCACTCTGTTCAGACCAGTGATAGCTTCAGTTCTCTAAAAACACCAAGATGAAAATACTTCAGTCAGCACCTCAAGTGTTGATGCAGACTGTTATTAAGATTGCATCGTACATCTATCTGTTGTCTCTTAAAATGCTCGACAGTGCATCTTAGTAAATGCTGCCTTCTCATCTTCCATCTTTATTACTGTTACACATTAAAAACTGCAATCTTGAAAACATCGTTGCTGCCATAACAATCATAGGTCCAAGTCTGCATGTATTGCAACCCATCAGGTACAGAAAATTGTGGGGGAAAAGAGAGTGAGATGCAGTTTGTTCACATCCAGTATGTTATGGTGGTTGGATGAAGATGTGTTTTGGGGTAACAGATAATGAAGAATCTTATTCAGCTGTACAGCGGCTAAGTGATCTGTCTGTAACATGTACAAAACATTGCTCTTCAGTGGTTCAAGTGCCTGCCAATGGTTGCCTCCTGACCCTTGTAATGAGTGATTGATAAGTAAATCTTAGCTGCCTGACATATTTGGTATGTCAACGATGAGATAAATAATTCACTGACCAGAGGAGAAGGCAGTGGATTCTGTAGCCCCATGAGGTTTGAAGTTGTGCTTTCCAGCTCTCCCAAGGGCTCAAGAGGCTGAGCACACTAACACACAGTAGCCTTGCATTGGAGTCTGAAGCATTAAAATGACCAAAATCTGTTTTTCTAAAATATCTCAGTAGATTGTTTTATGCTTTTTTGTTTTTTACTTCAAATCATTTTGATCTTCTCTAAAATGGGATTGTTACTGAAACACTAGTATATGCAAATGTAAAAAAAATGAAAATCCTTTGAGAGAAATGAAATTTTGCATTATTCCCATTTTGATTTGATTTACACATCGAGATTCTTTATCTACAACATTAAACAGTTGATTGAAATCTGTTAATGGTGTGTGTTATTTGGTGTGCTATGTCATTAGCCTCGTTCAAAAGAGCTTCAAGCAGCAAAAGTGAAGCCACTGCGCTCGACTTTGAAATTACATTTAGTTGATGCAAGTTTTTTAACTTCATTGTTTGAGCTAGTAAAGAAAGACCTTCAATAAATACATGCATTCATAGATTATATTAATAACGCCAAGAAAACAAGTACAGGGAATGTAAACTCTAACAATACATAAATATTTGTATGCTGAGCATCAAATCCATAGATTTCTACTGCCGACTGCATCACAGTGCAGGTAACACAAGACCGGAAACTAGATCAAATTAAGACATTATTGACAGATTACAGAGTAAAAGTGAACTGAAGTAGCACTACTGGAATAAGGTCAAATAGCGTAGTCTAATTGAAGCCCTTCTCGTTACCACCAGTGCTCTGACCTTCTCATATTGTATCGAGGTTTGTTAGAACACACTGGTGTGACAAACACGACTAAAACACGGCTTGCATTAAACAATTGACCCCATTTTCACTCTCAGGAGAGGACTGGTAAATGGGCTATACTAATAATATTCTGATACATTATATGAAAAGTAACAGTATATAGATGAACAACAGTTCAGCTACTGATAGAATTTGTCCTATTTATGGCATAACATATATAAAAAGAGGGTCAATTAAACTCTGAAGTCAAATGAAGAGAAACTAGAATAAGAAGGTATAACTCAAACTCTTGACGCAGGACCGGGAACATTATCGCAACATACAATCGTTCTGTGCCACTCATCATCCAAAAGTAACCCCTGCCATTTAAAAAGAAAAAAAACCAACATCTTTAAAATTTCCACGAGATGCAGTAAATTGTGCTTTTATGGGTAATGTGCCCATTAAAGAGTAAAAGCAATCTGAGACGTCAAGACAAATGACAGCTTTTGAGTGCCATCTGCAATCTCTAGCTTCACAAACTCAATTATTCATAATGCATTTATGAAGTCCGCTGAGACTGCGCTGTCATTCCTGCTCAAACTAACGGGAAAAGCAACATAAAGGGACAAGCTCTTTGAGACAATGGCCTTGCAGATGGTACTAATGTGTTTATGCTGCCACCTGCTGGGTAATAACCATAACACAGACACGGTTATTAATGCTGTGGCAGAGGAGTGTCAAAATAAATTTTCTTTAGTGGCTGACACACAAAAAAGCAAGACAAGAAATTACTATAATTAGAACTGAGAAGCTTTTATTTCTCAAAATCAAGACGATATCTCTGGTGGGCAGAGAAAAACCTCCATATCAATATGATATAACAGTAATCCTTGTTTGATTCTTCCGAATCTAATTCAATCACAATCTAATCACAGAGATCTCTCTTCATACACACATCTATTATTTCAGATGTTCAACATGAAATGAAATTTCTAATTCAAATGTAGTTGTAGCTGATGTTTGTTGAAAATACAATGTTTTGTTCAAAAGTATCAAACAGGAGACAAGAATCAGATTGGCTGTAGGTTAACCAGGACAACGTTCTCACCCCGAATGAAAAGCTGGTTGATGTGGCGTGTATGGACTTTGCCGTACGGCTGGGAGTTGTTCTTATGACAGGCCTCTGAGCCCTGGGCCTTTAGCGAGACTTTGTGTTTATCCTGTGTGGTTTTAACAGCATCCGACGACATGGACTCTGTCCTTCTCTCCCCTCTGCTGGTGGTAGGGTGAGAAGACCGGCTTGTTCGAGTAGCTTTGGGGTTTACAGGCTGACGCTTGCTGGCTTGTTCCTGGGCTTCGTGCTTCTTCGCTGGCTCATCACCTCCTGAGCTTTCCTGGAGCTTTAGCTTCTCAAAGAGCTGCACAAAGATTTTAGTTACATTAACATCTGTGGATAAAACTATCATCATCAAATCAAACCCCATTTTTTATACTATTTATCTTCTGCACCATAGTCATTCAACGTATTTACATTCAGTAATTACTTCTCTATATAGTAGTTATCATTGTTGGGGTGGGGTCTGCCATTCCTTTCCTGTCATCCTCACTGTTCACTGCTCACTCTGCTTATCATATCAGAGCTATTGAGATCATGCAAACCCAACATTTCCAACCGCTGCTGCTTCACAGTGAAAGTGTTCACTGGCAGAACACAGGATGGCTTTTATTGATAAGCACAGGAAATACAGTATCACCGTGGCCATCACCGACCTGGACCTTTAATCAAAAAGGTGCCTACAAAACAAGACATGCTCACTTTCTGTGCTTTTTTGACAGCGGATCAGTTTATTTACTGCAGGAGTAATGGAACAAAAAGGAGCATCATAGTTAAGATGAGATGCTGCTGCTGACAATTTCAATCAACTAAAGGATTATAACTTTAATTAGTACTAAGTAGGAAACATATTTGGGTCAAAAAAACAGTGAAAACTAGCACATACCCGTGTAATGGTGAGGGCTTTCTCATGGTAGAGTGCCTCTCCAAGCAGAGGCTCTCTGTATGTCTCATCTACATCTACCATCGCCTGACAGAGAAACAGAAACAAAAGGTGAAAGGCCAATATAAAGACATCACATTCATGCACATGGCAGCTGTCAAGTCAAAAGTACAATGAGAAAATGCAGGTGGGAAAGCGCTCACCATGTTCCAGAACTTGTCGAAGGCCACGACGAAGCCAGAGCACACTCCCCTCAGTCCCTTGAAGGTCCTGATGTGAACTTTGACCCTTATCCTCTCCTCAACGCATCGATACAGCTCACCCAAAGGACTCCCTTTACACACTGAGGACACATAAAACACAATCTACTTTGTGCAAATCCACAAATACTGGTACAGGATAAAATTCTAACTGCTAAAGTATTACTCATATATTACCCATGAAAGGTTAGCAATAATAAATTACCCAGAAACAGGCTCTGTCTAAAAAGTAAAAAGTGTGTATAATGCCTACATATTGTTTTGTAACAGGACGTATTTAGAGCCTTTATTTTCAGTAAATATGGTAATATCACAAAGCCAAAATACTACTAATAATAATAAATGTAAACAAGTAAATGTTCTACTATGTAACAGCTAATTTTACTTTTATGGCTACAAATAGTGGTACAGAATATAATTTTAACTGCACAAGTAGTACTAAATGGTTACCCAAAATATTACCCATAATAAGCTAGCAATAATAAATTACCCAGAAACAGGCTCTGTGTACAATGTCCACATATTGTTTTGTAACAGGACATATTTAGAGTCTTTACTTTCAGTAAATATGGTAATATCACAAAGCCAAAATATTCAGTTATAAGTAAAGATGCTGCATTAAAAGTAAATGTAAAAGAACAGGAGTATTATCAGCAAAACGTACATAATGTACAATGTATAGTAAAATAAATGAAAGGTAATCAATACACAGAATAAATGTAGCAGCTGATTTTACTTTTATGGCTACTTTAACATGTTGAAAGGTTAATTATGTCATAGATGTATCAGTATTATATATTAAGCTTCAAAAGAGAATATTGGTGGTGGCTCTTTCTTTTCCTGCTGGCCCGCAGAGCCTCTATTGATTTCTCACTGTGCCAGCAGCTCTTAAAGAAAAGCTTGTTGCATGATAGTTTAGACATTACATCCCTAATGCCAAGATCATCTCTGATCATTTCATTGATTCAGAGAGGAATCAATTACAGATGCTGCAGAGCCTCCAGCTGTCAGTACCCTCAGACCAGATCAACCACAACACATGTTATGATTTTAGAAAACTGTTCATGTCATTCCAAGAAATGCGGGGCTTTTGGTTTTGGTGTTTTCATGGGTATTTGTTGACAATTATAAAAATACATACCATCATCAGCCTTATCCTTTACTGCAATAGAGCAGTGGATTTAGCTGGGTATACAACCTGGGCATGTAATTAATGGGGTTGAAGCATTTTATATACAGTATTATATATGCATCACTTCACAGTAGTGTTTTAAAAGTGGTTTTACAGTTTATACTTAATTAAAAGCGTTTCCATGGGGACCTGGCAGACTGTGTGACATCAGCAGTTGAGCTCTAGAACAGTTAGACTGTGACACAACAACCAGCATTCTACATCAAAACCTGCAAACTCTTCACCCTGAGCTCACTCTGTTCATTTGTGCCAGGAAGAGCAACCAAGTTGTATTCTCAGCCCTATCGTCAAACTTATCTTTGTGAAATTTTAGTTGCTGCTTTGAAAGTTTTGTTTGTTCTGTTTGTTCTGTATTGTGATATACAGAAACTAAATATGGAGTTTCTTGAAGGAAGCAGAGGAATCTACAGACCCATCAGGGTATGTCAGAGGCCCAATTAAGAGGGCTGCATCCTTCTTGAGAGTGTTTGGTTTTTACTGCAGATTTTAAACATCTTAAAAAAACTAACATTATCTTCTTTTGTTTAAAGGTGTTGTTTGATACAACCATCTATGATCGCGCTCTGCAGCTCTGCTGGCATATAAAGAGCTACAAGTCTCAGGTAAGAACTACTATCCTTCAAAGCCCACACCAACACAAAATGCCAGGTAAATCCTGATAAACTTTGTCTTGTCATACTTAAAGATGACATATCTCCTTGGTGTTTTTCAGATTGCTTTGTTGATGGAACTCCTAAAGCTTCAGCAGAAAAACCAGATCCCATCTCAGGTGACTGCTGAAGACATGATTGATCTCATTCTGGAGAGGAGCAGAAATACGCTGAGAGAACGGTGAGTTACTGACACACAAACACACAGTCCACCACTACACCTTGAACTCTTCTCATGTCACACCAATCTGTCTACAGTGAAGTGTAACAGTAAAGATAATGCTTCTGTTTTGTTTCTGTTTGAAGTCTTTGGGCGTTTGAGCTGGAGGATTTCGATGAGGACGAAGCCAGGCCTCTTCTGATGCTGGTAAGACAAGAATCCCAAGACCACTTGAATTAGATTGGAATGATTTGTTTTATTATGTTGATTTTAATCTCTAAATATGAAATAACTGGACTATATACCTAATTTGTTGTTCCAGTTGTGGGCAATGAACGTCAGCAATAAAATGAGGGATGTTGAGTTTGAGGCCAAAATGCTCCTCAAGTCCCCAGAGGCCATACCCCCTAATTTTCAGTGAGTCACATTAGACACACATTATCTATTAACAGCTGAACTACATTGGTTTTAATATGTCTGTGATATTCTGAAGGGTTTTAAAATGTATTTTCATTGACTGTAACCCACAGACATCCTAAGGTCCTCAGTATGGCAAAAGACTATGCCAAGATCCTGAGACAGAGACAGCAGGAGGCATCCAGCTCTAAAGTGCTCTCTCCACAGGAGGTGGTGATGGAGGTGGTTCCCAGAGTCCTGCAGGGCTTCTGGGTGCTTCCCCCTCGCGCCCTCTTAAACATGCCTTCCCAGCTGCTCAGCAAACTGTCTGTTGGGGTTGCAAAGGCCACTTTGGACCGTGTCTCCAGTGCTCTCACCACTATGGGACATCAGGCCAACTTCTCCCGCTCCATGAGGGATGACATGGTCCTGTCTATCCTAACAGAGATCAGGCAGATGTACCCACACGATATCCTGGTGAACAGGATCAAGAACTTTGCACCAGTGCTCCTGAGTAAAATCGCTGATGTCGCCGCAGAACAGATTTGTGAGATGTTTCGGCCCCAGAGCCCCAAAGTGCCGGCTCATCTGACACCTGCGGCTGAATCTCCAGCCACCACTTCTGAGGAGCAGCAAACACCCAGTCCAGATATAATCTCTGCTGTGGTTGAAACTCTACTGTCATACCCTGCTGAACCTGCAACCAAGGTTCACGCCAGAGAGGATGGTAGTGGAGAACCCAGCCTGGACAAAGACCCCAAATCCTCAATTGAACTAGACACTGCTGCAGTTAAAACTCTACTGTCACACCCTGCTGAACCTACTACCAAGGTTCACGCCAGAGAGGATAGCAGTGGAGAACCCAGCCTGGAAAAGGACGTCAAATTCTCTAAAACACCAGACTCTGCTGTGATCACAGCCCCTGCTGAACCTGCATCCAAGGTTCAGAGCAGGGAGGATGTCATTGAAGAACACAGCCAGGTGAAAGACCCCAAACCCTCAACTGAACCAGACACTGCTGTGGTTAAAAAACTACTGGCACAACCTGTTGAACCTGCATTCAAGGTTCAGGCCAGAGAGGAGAGCAGGGGAGAACCCAGCTGGGTGGAGGACCCCAAACCCTTCATTGAACCAGACATTGCTGTTGTTCGAGTTGCACCAGTTCCTCTTGAACATGTGGTGATCGCAACAGGCGACTCAGAGGTCACGTCTACGAACAACAGAGAGACAAGCTTTCTCGACTTCCTTCGACCACTGTGGTGTTGTTTTCTATTCACAGACAAAAAAACTGATTAACTGTTGTGATGTATTAAATGTGTTGTATTTAATAAATAAATTCAAATTATAACATAAAATTATTGTGGTTGTGTCAAATTGTTTAAATACTCTACTGTTTAAAGTATGAACACTGATTTGGAATGTGGAATATTTTTTACATTCACAATTGAATGCAGATGCTTCCATACAGGGCACAAGGGGTCACTGAATGGGTTGATGAGTATGAAAATGATGTTAATCATTTAATTAATGTTAATCAGAGCTCAAACCAGTACAATACCCATGAGAAACTTTGGGATGACATGTTGGCAGTTTGTGGTGGCCAAAAACATAACAAGGGCACTTCCTATCAGTTTTTCTGGTAATTTGTCACCTTCATTTGCACTAGCCTATAATATTTCAAGCAAAAACAAACATTGTGGATAAGTAGCCCTTCAATTTACAAAATTGTGACCAAAATACGTACTAAGTGGGATGTTTTGCAGTTGGAAATTAACCTTTTTATTTTTTTGCTGAAACTATATGATGCCGTCAATTTTAAACTGAAAGTTGTTGTAACTTATCGACTGATGCATTAATACCTATATATCTGCAATTACTAATATCTGAAGCTTTTAAAAAATATTTCAGTTTATCGCAGGCTCGCAAACAAATCCAAAATATTCCTACACACTTCAACACAACTAAGCTGCACCATATGAAGCAGTGATGTAGTGGGTATTGAACCTACAGGGCATCCTTGTCAGGACATTTTTCTGGGGCTTCTGCCGCCTCCTGCTCCGCGGCGTGCCGCTGCTCTCCCCTCCCTCTGACGGCGGGTTATTCACCATGAGCTTCTTCAGCCTCTCGATGCGCTCCGGGTCCGCGACCCCTTTCATCGCCTTGAACCGTTTCTTCTCCACATTTTCCGGCTTGGCCCTGCCCCGGCCACCCCTCAGAAAGCTCTCGTATTCTGCCACATTGTTAAAACATTTGATGTTTGGAAAAGGAAGCGGTACAGTCGGAGAGTATAAGGCTAAGAGGGGGTCAAAGTTCTCAGAGCAGACATCTATTTTATCTGCGTCATCGTCCCCATCTTTACTGTCTGCCTCCGGCTCGTGCTCCGGCACTGGTGCTGTACTTGTACCGGCTGCTGGCACCTTCTCTTTGCTGTCTGATTTTACACTTTTTCTTTCCCTCTCCTCCATGTTTGAAACAACCGCAGACGAACACACGGTGAAGCAAGGAATCCTGGGAAGTTTGTTGTTGTCGGTTGAGTTTGAGGTATCACTCTGCACCTATTTGAAGAGACGCTAGACGTCACATACCAGAGTCTAACTGTCTAATGTTGCATTTTGGTCCCATATACTCTTAATATTGATGTTCTTTTTTGTAAAAACAGATATCCTCAAAAACACAAAAAAATCCACAAAAATCCACTCTTCAAAAAGAGCTTAACCTGCAACTGCCCTACAAATGCTGCAAGAGGCGTTTCTCTAAACTGTTACTCATACACGATCTTTGATTGTACTCTTCCCTTTTTACCACAAGATGGCGTTGAAACACAGATAATTGTTTGATCGCTTCGATGAAAATCTGTTTGCTTTAATGGATTATCTTACGCAGCAGCACAATAATAAATTGACATATGACGTCGGATGGGTTTTTAAAGTAGGCGAGCAGACATCCGAGAACAATGCGCTGTTTGTTTCCAGTTAATTGTTAATTATTATTTCCAGGCTTTGCTCCGGAACTTCTGTTCGTTGTGTTGCTGCACCACTACGACAGAGTTAATTGACGGACAAGTCAACGTGTGTAGTGTGAGATGATGGCTGTTTTCGAATATATTCATATCAATTAATAACACAGCTTTATTATAATACTACATCAAATGTTGGTGTTTGTGTAACTAACAAAATAGCCAGATATAAGCGTATGAAGTAAACGTGTTTTCCAGAAATAGCCAACTTGTGCTTACTGAAGGTGCAGAGGACTTACACTCTGTGACATCCAAGTGTAAGTACTAACGCTTATGTTATAATGGGGGGAAAGAACATGTAATATTAGTTATCCCGTCATGAGTTGGATCTGTTTATAATATCTTTGATATAAAAATGCTATTTTGGTAGAAATTTTACCACTATTGCTTATGGATTTTGATTTCAGGAGCACCCTCATGCTAACTGGAAAGGTCAGCAGATTTGTTGGACGTGTGAGGTCTTGTGTTGTTATACCATTGGCCCGTGTTTTTACCTCCAGCAATATGGCAAAGAGCAAGTTTGAGTATGTCCGCAACTTTGAGACAGATGACACTTGTCTACGAAACTGCTACATAGTTGTGAGGCTGGATGGTCGAAATTTTCACAGGTCAGTTTCCTTCTCAAGCGACACATTTACCATCTCTGTGAACAAGGGTGGTTTTGCAGCAGATTGATGTACAATTTGAAACCATGCAATTGTGTGTTTTTTCTCTTGCATTTTCTGGCAGGTTTGCAGAGCAGCACCAGTTTACAAAGCCAAATGATAACAGAGCCTTGGGCTTGATGAGCAGGAGTGCACACTCTGTGATGGAGGAACTGGAGGATATTGCCATAGCTTATGGTCAAAGTGACGAGTTCAGCTTTGTTTTCAAGAGGAGCTCCACTTGGTTTAAGAGGAGAGCCAGGTAGGAGGAGAGGAATGGCATTCTCACACATGCTTTTCATGTCTTGCTGCATCTTGCCTGACTTCATTACTCCTGCTTTCTCTTCTGGCAGTAAGCTCATGACCCACGTGGCCTCACAGTTCTCCTCCTCATATGTCTTTTACTGGAAGGAGTTTTTCGGGGATCAGCCCATCCTGTACCCGCCAAGCTTTGACGGACGTGTGATCCTGTATCCTAGTAACCGTAACCTTAGAGATTACCTCAGCTGGAGGCAAGCAGATTGTGAGTACATACAGTGCCCTACCTGTTTTACAAATCACACATTTGACTGTTGAGGGTAAAATATGTCAGACTCTACTCACGTTTTTGTGTCTTTCAGGTCACATAAATAATCTGTACAACACAGTGTTTTGGACGTTAGTACAGAGGGCAGGACTCACCACAGCTCAGGCAGAGGATCGCCTAAAGGTGAGAACAAACACAATCTAAAAATGTTGTGTATATTGACACAAATGCATGTGTTTATGCAATTGTACTGTATGTTATAATAATGCAAAAGGTCAATAGCACTACTTTTTATTGTTACTCCCGTTTCATTTCTATAAATAACAAAGTAAGAATAAAAGGAAAATAATACAATATCTTAAAAAACATGACAATGACATTTGCGACCTGCGAACCCCTCGCGGATATGGAAAGTTTTAATTGGGCTTCAGGTAAATTAAGACGTAATACTGTTGGTCAACAGCACATATGCAAAAGGTCATTCATAGGATGTCATGTCTCCACGAAAATGAAACTCTCCACCTCTCTAACTCACTAAGTGAATGCCTCAGTCACAGATTAAAGACAGTACGTCAGCATACGAATTTTCTAATAGTGATTAGTTTTTGGTTTCCATTACTGTTGAAGGAATTAGTTGATTTGTCATTGTAAGGAAAACTAATCAATGACAGAGCTAATTGTTAAAGGTATTTATCAAGTAAATAGACCAAACATTTTTATGTTCAGCTTGCAAAAATATTTAGCAAGCTTTTTCTTTTAAGGTTTGATAAACAGTAATCTTTATATTAGGCACTTTGTCAGACTAAATAATTAGTTGATTAATGGAAAATATAATCAGCTAATAAAAACTATGTTGTATGAATTATTTTGGGATTGTGAAAAGAAATTCTTTCATTAAAAAAAAAAAAAAGAAAAGAGTTGTTTTTAGGGCCTTTTATTTCTGATAGTGATAGTGAGAGAGAGACAGGAGAGTCATGGAGAGAGAGAGGGCATGACATGCAGTAAAGGGTCACGGGTAAGATTCGAACCTTCATTGTACGCGCTCTACCAGGTGAGCTACTGGGCCGCCCACACTTCTATAAAGGTTGTTGGTAACTGTCTGTAATACAAGAATTTGTTTTGCTATGTATTTGTGTGTAGTGGTCACCATGGTCACCACATTGTTCTCTTCTTCTTTTTATTCTTAATAGAGATGAACACATACTCTGTGGTTTGCAACACCACAAATTACTTCACTGTTTCTTTTTGGTGATGAAATTAAACAGAAGAAGTAACATCTTTCCATAGCACATCATCAGTGCTGTCACTGTTGGTGGCAGCAGCTGCCACCGACTGACACAGCTGTTCCCTGGAAGAGTCTTCACTCTACAGTGGGCTGGAGTGAGAAACTCAGATGATGTGATGACAGCTGACGAGTTGTGGAAATGTTTGTACTGGCAGCTTGTTTGGCCAACATGAGTCATTCACAGCCCATCAAACTTTTGTGCTACCCAGTTCCTTTATCACTTAAAAAACAATTCTTTGGAAAAGTAGCTGTTTTGTTGGTGGAGCTTAATTTTAGGAAGTTGTACTCTGCGCGTCCAGTGAGACATATCATTTGAGTTCATTTTTGTTTACACCTCTAGTACTTGAATGCTAACTTTGTGTTTTTCCTCTTTTCAGGGAACATTAGCTGCAGATAAAAATGAGATCCTGTTTTCAGAATTTGACATCAACTACAACAATGAATCTGCCCTCCACAGGAAAGGCACCACTCTCATCTGGGAAAAGGTGTGCTATTTCAAACAGTTTGAGTCTGCACAATTATTACATAGAAATTGACATAAAAACTCTTCTCTCATAGATACGTTTGGTTTTCAATGTGTGAATACAGCTTTTCTATTCCTTTATTGTAGCTGCTTCTACCTCACCCGTGTCACCTATTTCCACTTTGGTCAGCGATGTCTTACATTGTTCCTGACATGTCTTTTGTGTCCGGACATGTAGGATTTTTAGTAAAGGGGGATGCATGTTCCTTACATAACTTTGGCTGCTGTTTTGTGGAGAATTTGTCTCTTTTTCTTGTAGTTTAGGGGTTTCTTCCTGTTTGCTTGACAAATGTCAGCAGGAAATCACAAGCAGTTTTGTGTGAAACCAAAACTTGACATTTAGAACGCTGAATTTTCTGTGACCACTTTGAGAGTGCCCTTAAATACAGGTAGACTTTTCAACAGGTCCCTGCTCATACTGCACTTGCACCTACACCTACCAGCATCTGTAAAGTTAAACAAAGCATAAGTAATGACTTTCTGTTATATCCTGGAACCGTTTATTGGCCTTGGTGTAGTGTGGTATCACTCTTCTCATTTAACTCAACAGCACATTTCCCGAGATGTTGAAAAATTCCTTTCCCTTACCTTTAAACCTGCAGTGCAGAACATTTGTCTCAATTACACAATGAGGAAAAGTCACACCAATGGTAATCTGTGTTGGTCTTCGCAATTGATAACTCTCTTTTTTTTAGACTGTAATCCTTCCTCTGAACTCTGAGTTTCTTCTTTGTCTGGAGCATCAGATACTTTTCTTGGACGCTTCCTACGGTTTTCTTCTATAGGCTCCACCATACTCCTAGTTGCTGTAGCCTTCGCCATCTCTGTCGCTATGGTCGTTCCCCTCTTCAGCTCTGGTGAATCAATCACTGTCGGTGGATGTAAAAGCCATCACTACCGGGGGGCCAGTGCAGGAATGTCTCCACAGGCACCAGATTCAAAACTCCAGTATACGGCAAAATACAGAAAGATTTAACTGCAGCTGATGGGCTTAATCGGCACTTTGTGAATTTGTTTGGCAATGGCCTGAATATAATGGAAGTTCATTTATACGTCATCATATAGATATATTTATATGTAGGTCCTGCACTCCTGCTTTAATTGTACTAATCGTATTCCTCATTCTCCAGCGAAATGAAACTGTCACTAAACGCATGAAGCCTCCACATGAAGAGGAGAAGCACGTACCCGTGATTCGCAGCAGGAGAAGGGTGCAGGCCTACCACTGCGACATTATAGGAGACCAGTTCTGGGAAGAACACCCAGACATCCTGGAAGATGACAACTGCTAACAGCTCCACTCCTGATGGAGGAGCATGACTCAGAAATCAGTCTGGCCAGAATGGTTGAAGTGGACCCATATTAGCAGTGACTCTTGGGGGACAGCCACAGCTTGATGTCACCCATGACGTTAAGTACCTGTGAAAGCTTTGAAAGAGCTTTTTCTGAGACTGAAGCCTTTGATGATTGACTTTGTACAGTTACTTATGTTCATGTATTAAACTTCTCTCATAATCTTCCCTTAAAGTAAGAAGTTATCTGCTTAAATTGCATGTTGATGTCTGTCATGTTCAGAGGGAAGCAGATGATTTCATAATCTTTTGTATGCACATGCACAACAATCCCACACTGACACAGACATCCACACACTCATCTCCAGCCTAGTCCAGTGAATTGTCTAAAGTTGCTTTCAAAAAATTATCCTAATTTGATATCACGAATGGCATTTAAAATACTACCATTACTTGATCTTTCTGTGTGTTTAGCATGATTCCTCTCCTCTGGCTTTTCTGCTGAGGGGGTTTCTTCTTGGTGTGGGCGTTTTGAATCTCAGCTATCATTTAATTTTTTTCAGGGATTAGAGCTCCCATAGCATTAATTTTAATGATTCAGGAAGCCTGTCTGCAAAATGTTCAATATTACTTACAGTTTATAATGAGATAAAGTAAGAGCTTATCTCAGGTAGAAATAAACAGAGTAAAGCAGAAACGAATACCTCTGCAGTAACGAGTGGCCTTGTCTTGCAGCCAGGACACCATTTAGAGATGTGAATGGATTCATCGGCCTGCACTGTCATCAGTGCTAAGAATACCTCACACACCCTGTGTACACTCTATCCTTCTGACATGTGCTCTCTGGCACATTTATCATCACACTTATAAATGACCGGCTCAGTATGAATGGCTGCTGGAAGCTAGACGTGGTACTGTATTTTGTTACTGTAGTAGGTTACTGGCGGGTGCTAGAGCTGTATTTTTGGTTCTGTGACCTTGTTAAAAGCATGTACCGTACTTTATGTAACCAGGATTCAACTCCTTCTATTGGCATGCAGAATCAAATACATTAATATAGGTCTGTTTGTTTTAATCAGACCTCTATAATGAGTAGATGTACAAAAACGCTTTTATAATAACAGAGGTGGCTCTTATGTTGATGACATAAACCAGCTTTCTCCTTAGATCCATTCTCTTGGGCCACTGCCAAACTCAGCTCTTACAGTGACTCAACATATGGCTTCATGGAGGAGGAGAAATGGTAGAAACCAGAGCATGTGGCAGTTGTGCTGTTATTTAAAGAGAACATGTATTTACATGCAGGGCCTATAATTAGGCCTATAGGCATACTGGTTGGAAAATGTAGATGAAATAATCCACACTACCTCACAAGAATTGTACTTTATTGCCTCTTTTTTTCCCCCACATGGGGGAAAAAAAAAAAAAAACACTGAACTGTCAACAAATTGGTGCTAACATGACTGTTGTTAGCAGTTACAGCAAAATAAAATCCACTGTACACAACTACAATCGACTCAGTAAATTTAAAATGATAGCATATGTTTTCACTTGCTAAGGAGCCGCTCCAATAACTCAATATAGCAAGAGTAGATATTTAAGGCAATTTAAATTGTGTCAACTACAAGGCTAACAGTTGGGATAGCCATCTTGAAATAATATATGAACACAGTAACATGAAATTCTTCTGTTTTTTCATTCTCATTTCTCATTTTATACTGAAACAGAATTCAAAAATGCACTCCATCAATGTTACAAAATTTAACTGAAATGTAATAGTCACAGGCAGTAATATTCAGGTGGTGAAGACTCTGGTGGAGCCTGAGGAGATAACCCTACTGATGTCATCTGGGTTATCTTGGTTTGGGCTTAAAGACCACACATTTAAAATAGAGAGCCTTTGTTACAAACTGGAGGCATTGAGTCAGAAAGTTGTTGGTATTAACCAGGCAGGCCAGGGGGGAAAAAAGTAATTAGTTGCATGAGGGGAAATGTAAGATCCAGCATTTTTTGGAACTTTGCCCCTTTACTAGTAATTCAAAATAAAGATGTTTTAGACTCTCCTGCTTAAATTCCAACTCTTGTTTCTTTTATCTGTAGCTTCATACTTCCCAAACCTTACAGTGCAATAGTAAATCACTGGAGTAACCTATCACTTTAAGAAATAGTGATAACATGAAAAACTGCAGGTTGTCCTCTAACAACCCCTTCAACTTAAAACTGCTTTGCTGTGGGATGATGATTATTTAACTATCATGGTTATAATGATAATCTTTATTGTTATTATTAATTAAAAGCAAAAAATAGACAATTTTGGCTAAAACTGCGCATTGCTCCTTCACCAAGTATAAGCGCGATGTTAAGTTGCTTTTTATCCATAATTTCTTCATTGTCTTGCTCACCTCTCGTCTTCTCCCTGAGCGTGTAACGCAGGGGAGGGGTTGAATATGAGAGAGCGCCTTGACTCTGCAAGAAGCCAAATATCTCATTCAGGGAGCAGCAGCAGCAGCAGCAGCAGCAGCAGCAACGGCGGGAGAGGCGGCGGCCTATCGCGATGTCACACCGGCGGCGTTTTCTCCATCTTATGTGAAACACCCAGACACGTTTACCGCACATTTATGTCTCAGTTCAGCGAATTCATTTGGAGCCGTTTGTATTTAGAATGCGTCCAGGAGCACGTGCCCCTCCTCTTCACGCCGCGCGGTCCTCCCTGTGTGTGTGTCTCTTAGTCGTTTTCTTCCACTGTGTTGTGGCTGCAGGCGCTGTGTATGATGGTGAGTCTGATTGTTTATTCGAGCCGTGACCGAAATTGTATGTTAAGCATATCTACCTGTCTTGCAACAGCTAGTTGAAAAAATTCAGTCTCAAATTCAGTCACCACGTGTTTGTTTGTTGGTTATGCAAAATGTAAACAGCAGTAGGCTATTATTTATTATTTTTATTTATTTATTTATTTATTTATTTTGCTAAAAGTGAGTCATCCAATGCACAAATGAAAAAAAAATTAAACCTTCCTCTTAGATGGTCCATTGCCATGTCTCCACACTTTGTTCTGTTTTCCATCAGGAAGAAATAAGCAGGGTTCACTGAAGAGCATCCTTGACCATGTACAGAGTTATGAGATTACTTATCCCATATGGCTGCATCCTCACAGACACAGGAGGTCTGCCAACAAAGAGGTGAGCCAGTTTCTCTCTCTTCCACTCTCTCTCTCTGTCCCTTTGACTCATAAAATGATTACAAAACACAGGCACACATTTTAATCTTGATATAAGTCAGATCTTGTTTAGTGATATCTATCCTGTTACCTGATGAGCTATATCTGTTTTTCTTTCCTTCCAGCATCCTGCAGAGACAGAGGTTCTGATCTCAGCTGAGGGCCAGCAGCTCAGAATACACCTGGAGAAAAATGAGTGAGTGATTAGAAAAATGTTTACAACACTGCAGTGTTTTATACATGCGATTAGAGAAGTTAAATGTCTGGCAACAAACAGGAGGCGTTACTTGGGCCAAATTATTCCCATCTGATTTAATCAAGTTAGAGCATCAACATTGGCCTGTGTATGTGTAGACATCCACAAGACGCCCCGGCAAAGCTCCATTTATTTGACCAGATGTTAGCTGTCACAGACACATTTATAAGGTCAGTGCCCCTTCGGTTTGCAGAGAGGGGGATGAAGGGAGGGAAGGAGGGTGATGGTTTTGGACGACAGAGGGTTGACACCCGATCTGTGTGCCTTGGGCAAACAAGAAGTAACAGGATTTGAGTTTCTGCACCTAACATCCTGTAATCTGATGGAGCGGTTCCTGTCCAGTAACAATGGGATGGTGATAAGAAGGGAGCAGAGCATCTCTGAGTTTAATGAACATTGTGATCGCAGGGCAGGGAGCACTGCCGCTCTTGAGATGTCAGTGGTGACAACAGAGCTGTGGTTTATCACCTCTGGATTTGAGCCAGCGCACAAATGGAAAGGGAAGCTTTTACGAGCGTTAGAAATGGAGTCCATTTTTACCATCAGACGTTTGCTCTCTCTGCCACTCATTCAGTCAAAGGCACACACATTAACAAACCATGACTCCACTGTGTCTGACTGACCATGCCCTGAGGGATTTGCCCCCCTGCTCTCCCTCCACAGCAGGTGGTCCCACTGTTAGATTTCCTCCTGGGCAAAGAATTTCCATCAATCACACACAGTGTTTGTGTACGTATGTGTAGTTAGGAGAGAGACAGAGACAAGGAAAATGAAAGTTGATGTGAGATAGATTTGATGAAACTTTTACAGTCTTTTGTGTTCATTAAACTGAGGTAGAGGTGGTCTTAACTGATACAAAAATAATCATGATCATTATTTAAAGAAAGAGGTAATACAATGTGGTAGAAAAACATTTGAATTTCTGACATCAAGATGAGCAGGAAAATGACATTTTGAAAATTATTTTTTGTGCAACTGTTTCCTGGAACAGCAAAGCCGTGAGTGTTTCTTCATGCTCCAGTCTACACTGTAGAACAAGAGTGCAGTGATGTGAAACGAAGGGCAGATACCAAAATGAGACATTTTAAGGCAACAAAACAGACGCTGTTTCCTATTAAAGAAACACATCCCACATCCTAAGTATTGATTAATTAATGTACTGTGTCTGAGAGCTTTATTGACCTGGAAAAGCCGTGTAAATACTCTTTACTGCTCACTGTGATTTTGTGTTTCATTTGCTTAAGTTTCAGCCTTTCATGCTTGTACACATGCATGCAACAATTCTCTTACGGACTGTACAAAAATTATTAGAGAGAGGAGAGGGAGTTGTTGCAATACTATATTACTATTCGAAAGGTTTCTGGTAAGTAAATCTACTCATCAATCCGATACCACGTAAAGTATTAATACACTTTATAGTTTCACACCCAGATAAAACAGTAGTTTTCCCTGAAGTCAATTCTTTGCTGCTGTAAAACTGTAGCTTACACAGAAGGTCGCAGCCAATGGCAACTACTGTTCTAGATTGGCGAAGAAAAATTGATTTCCTGTAAATGTGTAATGGTAGCTGTTAGCAAAAAGTCAGCAATTTGTGTTGCAAGGAAAAACCAACCAGTGAAAAGACAGTGTGTACAGTATGCAAGGCTTTAATGTCGAGGGGTGACACTAGTGTTAGGACAACTAGAGTAGACATTGTTATTTATTTCAAGATTTATTTTTTATTATGATTGACAGTCAAATTAGATAATAAAAGAAAGATTCCATGGCATTCATGTACCTGTTCATGTTTTATAAAGGGTTTAACCTGAGCCATGCCATACAACAATGATAACAATCACATCACATCCATACAGGGTTAGCATACAGCTGCTAATTTTTCTTTAATGCACCGGTATCGGACTGAGACTCGGGATCGGCCGATACACAAGTTCAGGTATTGGAATCGGTATGAGGAAGGAAAAATAGTATCGAATATCGAAACATCTCCAGGGAGGATTATGTGTCTTTTTTTCGGTTAGTAGCTCACTGATCTTTGTTCAACATAATGTCTCATGTGGAGTTTGGATTTTATGAAAATGATTGTTCCACAATCATACAAAGTTAATAATAATACAAGAATGTAATAATAATGTATATAACACCTTTCTTAATAAAGTTCCAATGTGCTGAATAAGGAAAAGCAACAGTATTTGTGTTTACGTTTTTACGCCTGCACTGTCATATTATTTTGAGTGGAGTTGTTTTCTAAGCCACTGGGAGGATCCACTGAAAATCTATAAATTGAACAATAAGGTTCACCTCCTCACCCCATCACCCACCAGTGTTTCCCCTCTTTCCAAGCCTTAACAGAGAATCCCATACAGCATTTACTCTCCATGGAGCTCAATGTCTGAGTTTGGTCAGAAGCCATGGAAAAAATGCTGCCAGTGTCCATCTCTGCGTCCTGGCTACTCCCTTGTGTCCTCATTGACCCTGTTACTGTGACAGTCAGCAGATAATGGAGAACCCAAATTAGCTGTGAGATTGTCTTGATCTTATCTCTCCGTTTATCCCCCTGCAGCATTTTTGATCTCTTTTTTTCCCCGCTCCCTCTTTTAATTCCAGTCCACGTCTTCTGGCCCTCACTTAATGTATCACTTAATCAAAGCATAAATATGGCTGTGAATTTTTATAGGCATCAGTACTCCCTGTGGCTGGAGTCCAGAGTCAGTCCATTTATGTCCTCCCCGGTCATTCTTGGAAATGTGTGCGTGCGTGTGTGTGTGTGCACTTTGTGTGTGTCTTTTTGTGGTTTGTACGTGCTACAGTGTGGGTGTCTGTGTGACTGCCTGAGCTTTTATCTTAATGAAAGGCAGTGGTGCGCTCGTAGAGGGATGATTTGGTTAAGAGCCAGTCAGAGGCTGAGTAGAGTGTGCTGACTCATTGGACTGGAAAGGGGATGTAAAAATGGAGTGAGAGGAGGAAACAGTGGAAGAAAGTGAATGATGGACTGGAAGAGGAGGAGAAGGGTTGAGGTGACAAAAGTCATGGAAAGAGGAAAGTAGGGACAGTTGGGTTCAGTTTGGGTATGAGTTATGTGCGTGTGGACAGCCTTGCTTCCTCCTCTGTATGACTTTCTCCGTTCTTCTGTTTAACGCCCTTGCTTCACTCCCTTAAGTGCATGAACCTGAATTAAGCACTCTCTTGGGAAATGTACCCATCATTGTTCCTCCTCTCCTCTCTTCTACTATCCTCATATGTCTTCCACTGTCCAGCCTAAAAACGAGCACCCCATTTTTTCTCATTCCTTTGCTTCCCTCACCTCATCTGATATTCCCCAGGGCTCTAGAACAAATATACATCTCCCACACGCTCTCCGCGGGTTAGGGTTTGGGAGACTGTGGCCACACGCAGACAGGCGACACACACAGACACACACAGACACACACAGACACACACAGACACACACAGCTCCCCAAAAGAACACAAACACGACTCAAAGCACAGACCTGATGGATTGCAGGTCTGGGGAGCACAGAGCGAGGGATGCATTTGCTTGTCCTTGTTGCCCTTGTGTCTGTGTTTAGTCTCACAACGGTGCAGTCCTGTCTGCTTAGATGTCTAAATCTAGGCCCCAGTGTTATTGTGTGTGTTGGGGAAACACTCACACAACAGAACATTAGCCTCCCTGTGCAATAAAAGCCTCTTAATCATCCATTGCTGAGTGGTACTATAACTTTGTGTCAGCCACCTCCCCCCCTCCCTCCGTCCACTCTTGTGCAGTGATGTCATCTGATACTATGAGAGAATGCGACCCACTGACCCTAATGCATTACCCCACATCTACTTCTCCTCTCTCCCCGCTTCCCTATCTCCCAAGTACATTAGCATTACTCCCCCATCCCGTCTTTCTCCTTCTGAGGCTGAACCAAGCCTTTGTCTCAGCCTCGCTGCCAGACAGTCCTGATTCAGCCAGTGTTTCCCTGCTCAATCACAGCGTCTGTCTGAACGCTGGAGGACATCCAAACGCCTGCCGTCGCAGAGAGGTTTTCACAGTGTTGATTTGAAAGCTGTCGCAGTGTTTACCACAATGCAATTAGGCATAAGGGTTTGCGGTGTTCCAAGAGTCTTGGTGCAGAGTTTTATAATGGTTGACTCGAGGCTTGGCAATGAGGTTAGCATACCGGTTTATTCTATCTGTTGCTGCAGCGATTAAGACTGAGTTCAAGGTCTTTAGGAAATCAGAAACAGAATCGACTTTGTCCTGAATGA
>NW_019525151.1:681221-708885 GCF_002814215.2 Seriola lalandi dorsalis
TAGAAACACAGACTTCTATTATTTTGAAGAAAAACAACAAATTATTATACCATACTAAATACTGTATACCACTGTAAAAGGATTGATTTACTCTACATATATTTTCTTTTGTCACTGAGCACTGCCATCTACTTACAATACACACTATACAATACAACTTATAAAAGAGAGAGCTCTTTGACTACACCCACTTGCAGAATACAACATTAGGAAATAGGGCAAATCTTTTACTACTGAAGACAGCGTTGAGCCAAAATGAAACTAAATGGTTTGATCATACCTGCAGGTTGTTTGTACGCCCATTATGGTTTGTTTGGTTGTTTCTTCAACATGAATGTTTATTCAGTTTAGCAGTTAAATGAACTGGCATTTGGTACAACTACAATTTCTATGGCATTGTAAAGTCTACAGTTTCTTTTCAGTGGAGCAGACAGTAACCACGTAAGCATGTAGCAAAAACATAGTGAGGTTTAAACTTTTTTTTATCATAATTGATAGAGAAAAAAACTCAAATTAAGCTGTTATTATCCTTCAAGTGGGGGCTACAGCTTTGTTAACGGCATGTTGTGTCTGTATGTCACACAGCGGAAGGTTATAATGCCATCAGTCTACTAGTGTACACACTATTATCCCCAAGGACTACTAATGCAGCTGCATGGGAGAAAAAGGTACAATGTGGGAAAGAATGAGAAGTAATCGTCTTTCCTGTATGACGTCTGTGGAACAGCAGAAGAGTGAAGCTCAGTCCGTCATCAGCCATTCTGTGATAGACAGGGTTACGCAGATGAGAGGAGAACATGATGGGAATATGTCGGGAGTCAGAGAAGTAGGAAAACTAGAGGAAGGCCAGATATAAATGAGGTCAGAGGGTCAAATCACAACACAGCGTGGATTACCCCATTTATGGTGACATCAGCCGGATACATTACCACTGAGCGATCATTTTTAAGTTTTCTCGCAGGCAGCTTGTGTGTGTGTGCATACGGAGTACCCATCCCACCCCCCAACCTCCAAGTGGCAATCTGTCAAAGGATGAAGTGGCCGTTTTCTGTCTTTGACTTGCTATGTCGCTGATTATATCAACAGGCTTTCATTGTTTCAAGAGGCTCGTCTCCTTCAGGGCATCTGATGGGAGGACAAAAGAAAAATCCCCGTCTTCCCTGCATTTGTCTTCATCAGCTTTTAAAGGCATAGTTTGACATTTTGGGAAAACCCACTTATTTGCTTCCTTGCTGAGAATTAGATGAGAATGCCGATGCCGCTCTCAAGTCTGTAATGCTAAATATGAAGCCACACCTAGCAGCCGGTTAGCTTAGCTTAGCATAAGATGTGGAATACAGGGGAAAGATCTAGCCTGGTTCTGTCACATTAACTAAATCCACCTACCAGCACTGGTAAAGCTCATTAATTAATGCGTTAAATCTTTTTTGTTAAATCAGTACAAAAGGTTGCTATTCAGCATAAATATATAGCTAAAAAAATTGTATTTCAGACAACCTCCCGTAAAACCACAATTTATCAGTTTCTATTTCAGTTGCTGCACAGAGTGAACAAACTAGATATAACATGTTCATCAGTAAGCTTGAGAGATGTTGCTAGGAAGTTGTTGTTACCTTTGAACAGAGCTACGTTTGCTGTTTTCCTGTTTCCTGGCACTAACCGGCAACCGGGTCTAGTTTCATAGTTACAGACACAGACATGAAAGCAGTATTGTTTTTCTGATCTAACACTCAAGAAGAAAATTATTACACTGACTCATTTCATCTCGCAATGTTGAAAAGGCAATAACTGTTCATTTTGAGAAACCCTGAGGTAAAGCCACAAGCTATTTAGGATGAAAAATAAATGAAGGTAGATGATAAATAATAAAAATCGTACAAGGACTAATCAGTGTGGGAACATCTTAGGTCTGTCTTGTGTTTGTTTTAGACTTCAGTCAAATCCACTCTTTCAACCAGCATCAGCAGATGCATATAGGTTTCCCCACAGCTTGATTTCACTACTGCTACAGTCTGTTTGATGGATCTGCGTTAGGCTGTGGGGGGAGAGATGAAGAGAGATTTCAAGAGACGCAGCAAAAGGAAACCAGATGTGAGGCAGACTGAGAGACTGAGTTTATGAATGAAAACAGGAAAAATGGATTGAGACAGAGTTGGAAGGAGAAAGACAAGAAAACAAGCATCTGTACGAGATGTAAATATTGGGCCGACACGTTGACACAAGTTTGACAGAAACAGCCTGAGAGTTCAAAGACACCCACTCAATCACACACACGCACGCACACACACACACACACACACACACACACACACACACACACACACACACTGATGGAGAGTAAGAGGAATGTAAATGTAACGTTCTATCACAATAAAATTAATGATTCTCTCCATATGTGTACATTTAGCTGGTTCATTAGCCTCTTCTGTCCAGACTGTATTGTATACTAATTGAGAAATTCCAGTAATAGAGAACAATAGGAGGCTATTACTAAATAATAGACAGCCAAACAAATGCAGCCTGGACATAATAACAAACTTTTAGTCTCATAGCATAGGAATGTTACTGTCTCCTCTTTCAGCTCTCCAGGAAGGGAAAAGGGTCATATGGGAAAGGTATATATGGATTTTATTAGAGCCAAAAACACTTTCCACATTCTTTTTTGTATTTTCTTATCTCTGAGAGGATCTTTGTCTAAATCTTTAAAGCTGCTGGCTCTGTCAAGCGTCTCTGTCAGGATGAATGTTTTATGAGTCGTGGGCTGCTGGAGAGAATCTGTCTTCTTCTACCTCCTCTGTTTCCTGCAGCTTTTATGCTGTATATTTTTTCACCATCACTCCCCCATATTGTTGCTGAATGTCCAACACCGCATATATTCTCTTTCAAATATTCCCTGAGTTTGTGTTTTGCTTTTCCCCAGGCAGCTGTTGGCCCCTGGATACCAGGAAATATGGTACAGTCCTGATGGAGCTCGCAAGTTCTCCTCTCCCGCCAACACCGTAAGTCTCTGAGACAGTTACAAATGATCAGAGGAGAGACATAAACATCAATGCAGTTGATCAAATACAATTGTCACAAACAATGTTCTCTGGCTGAATGGCAGTCTCTCTCACCACTGTGTCATCTTGCTTCCCTCCAAACAGCTGTGTGTTGAGCTTGGTTGTTTCTGTCTTTCAGGGACACTGTTTCTACCATGGGACAGTTCAGGGTATCGAAGGTTCAAGCGTTGCTGTTAGCACATGCTTAGGACTCAGGTAAGTAAAACTCCACCATGGGCTGTATTCATAAAGGTTTCTAATATTTAGAGTTGGTCCCACTGGTGAAAGACATTTCCTTGATTCTAAGAAGTCTCCCATAAGAAATCCCTCCAAAAATAAAAGCCCATTCATGAAGACAGCTTCTACAGTGAAGAGCAGGGAAGACTACTTTTCTGTAGCCTTAGAGTTTCTTCATGAAAAGAGTCAAGAGCTGCAAGAAGTGAACACAGCAGCAAAGTTTTTGAAGTACTGCTGACAGGAAGTGGGGTGGTACAGATTAGATTATGCAGGGAGAAGGTTTGTGACTGATGTCATCAAAGATGTGTTAACGCCGTTCACTCACTGAATTAAAGCTATTGCCCCGTTAGCTCTAATTTTACCGCCGCAGTTCATCTGTTTTCCAGCTGACGTGCAAAACATTTTGGGCCAGCAGGACAAAATGAGTGGATACGAAGCAATTTACACAGTGTTGCCAGACTCATTGATAGAATATCCGTCTACGTAATATTTACCATTGTGGTCCACTCGCCAAAATACAGGAGAGAATTTGTGCAAATGTGAAGCCATCTTCACAGCTCTAACTATCACTACCAGGAGAAACCTAGCTGGGGAAACAAGGTTTCACTAATATCCTACCTCAGATTACACCTCAATATACATGATACCTAAAAAGCCCAGTTACTTACATTCATATAAATGCACTAGTTTATATCAATATATCAAAATCAAATATATCAAATAGTTTGGTTATTTTCTCAAATAAAATTTATGAATTAATTTTTTGTAAGTTTAAGTGTCAATTAGTGTAGATCCAGCAGCAGACCAGCAACAGCTCAACCACACATCCGCACTGATAAAAGTCATTCCAGTTTTAAAATATTCCTAAATTATAAGGCGTATAATATTGTCTGTGAACATCATTTTAAACCCAAACCTGCAGAGATCGTTGTCAAACCGTGCTTGAATAAATGAGTGAGACAGGAAACAGTTGTGTGTAGTGTCGGGTGTAGTCCAGTAGGTTAGTAGGTCATTGGCTCCAGAGTTGGTTCATTGAGTACAGCTCAGTATGGAGATCCTGTGTTTTCTCCTGGTGTGGCTCCAGAGCAGCTGATATTTCCTGCTGAAGACACTCAGAGAGGATGAGACCGGCAACAGAGGAACTGGCAAGCCCAGACAGAAATCGTAGCCATATGTGTGTTTCTGCGGGTTCATTGCTCTGTATCTGGAGGCTGGATTGATACATCTTTTTAGTAATGTAGATTCTCTGGAGAAATGCAAACACAGCATAGAGAGACACTGACATGTGGGCGTCTGACCTCTCCAGATGTTTCTTACAGCTGTTTGACCTGCTGCTGAGTGCGTGCTCATGTGTTTGTGTCAGAGTCTGCACTCTCTCGGTTTTGTGAGGAAGCCAGAGGATTGTGTATCGCTTTCTCTGTCCCAGCGGATCCTCTTTTATATACACTAGTAAATCACCGGAGACATGTGTCCCCATGCTTCACCCATCAGTAAAAACACCACAGCCAAATAAAAAAAAAAGTCACAATCTGGCGTGCAGCCTCGTCGTTTGGATTGAAAATGTAATTCAAATGAATGGAAATTAAATGTAATCATATCATTTGAAAGGTTATAAGTGACAATGTTTGCAGGAGAAAAAATATTTTTAAAGTATGCCACAACATGCTACAGAAAGACGGCAACATCATTGATCCCCATTGATTTCCTCGAGGTTTGATTGGATGGAACCATGAACAGTGCCTTGTTTCCCCAGGGGCCTGATTTCTCTGAACACAAGCGTGAGCTACCTGATAGAGCCTCTTCCTGTTTCCACGGATGCTCAGCAGCACGCTGTGTTCAGAGCCGAGAGTCTCCATCTCCCTGGAGGTAGCTGCCTGCATCACCATGGCAACAAGGGGGACGAAGAGCAGCTTAATGACTTCATCCATGGAATGATGTCACCACGGAGCGCGAGGGTGAGTTCAGAGAGGACGAGCAGCAATTATCTGCCCGAAATCCTTTCCAAGTTTTACACAAAGCATGACGACATGTCCAGCACGTATTCTGCAATAAACTGTCTCCATTTTCAGGAGAAAAGGGACCTGAGTAAGAACATGAAGTATGTAGAGCTGCTGATGGTGGCAGACAAGGCTGAGGTGAGGGCACGGTTGATGATATGCTCATATTTGGCCACTGTTTAAACAGACAGGATTTTTATATTGTCATTCCGTTAAATGTGGGAGTAGATTTTACATCAGTCAATTTATAGTTGATTTTGTGGTCAACTTTACAAGCAAAGTAAATATAAATCTCTGATTCACTTCCTGTCTATGAGAAACATGAAAAGTCCCTTTTGAGGTTTGAGAAGATGTAAAAATATGTCTGGGTGAGTGTAGGGGAGCTGTCAGTTTCAGTTAACCATGTGGGTAATATGTTTTTCAGTTTGAGAACCATGGGAGTAGTCTCGAGAACACCAAAGTGAAACTACTGGAAGCGGCGAACTTGGTTGACAAGGTAAACATCTGTTGTGAAGCAGGAAAGCCACACCTATGTTTACTCATGTTGAGTAAAATTCTCTGTCTGACACTGTTCCTGTTTCCCCACACCTGCAGTACTACAAGGCTTTGAACATCCGTGTGGCATTAATCGGTCTGGAGTTGTGGACCAGCCAGGACATGATCAGCGTGTCCGATAACCCACACGGCACTCTGGCCGCGTTCCTGTCCTGGAGACGCAGACAGCTCGGCGTGCTCCCCAACGACAACGCTCAGCTCATCACGTCAGTGTCTCTCACTCTCTCTCTCATCTCCCACTAGCCTTCCCATTTGTCAATCTTCCCCCTCTCTGACTCTAGTGCCTATCCCCTCTCATCAACCCCCCCCCCAGTCCCAAACGGGCAGATCTCTGAGTTGATTTCATCTTCATTGTGTGAGACAAAAACCATTACCACTTGTATCCCAGCGAGCTGCTGTCCAGTTGGAACTAATCAGCAGTGGCGTTTCTGTCTCCAGGGGGAAGTCATTCCAGGGTACCACCATTGGACTTGCACCTCTCAAAGCCATGTGCTCCGACTATCAGTCTGGCGGAGTGAACACGGTGAGAGAGTCTAAATAAACAGTAATCCCCTGCCCATCAGGAGACATCATCATCATTTTGTTATCAGCTTGCTGCACCTTGACAGAAATAAAATGTATGGTTACTGGAAATATGAGGCTCTTATATTATTATTATTATCTAAATTATTTTACATGACTGACAGTGTCAGTATTCATAATGTAGTGATGCTATTTTAATAATCTTCAATTCAACTTTGAGCTTCACCTCTGGCTCTTCTTTTCAAAAGGACCACTCTGAATCAGCTGTTGGTGTTGCCGCTACCATGGCGCACGAGATGGGTCACAACTTCGGCATGAGCCATGACAGTACTGGCTGCTGTCAGGCGAGAGCAGAGGACGGGGGTTGCATCATGGCTGCTGCTACTGGGTAAGCTACACAAATTACTAACATATGAATATATATTTATTACAGCAGAAGAAAAACATGGGTCTTAAAAAATTGATCTAATGAAGTGTAATCTTCATACTGTATTTGTGCTTCTTCTATGGTGCAGGCATCCGTTTCCACGTGTGTTTAATGGCTGTAACGAGAAGGAGCTGAAGAGCTACCTCAGCTCTGGAGGAGGGAAGTGTCTCTTCAACGTGCCTAACACCAGAACCATATATGGAGGACAGCGCTGCGGCAATGGTTACCTGGAGGATGGAGAAGAATGTGACTGTGGAGAGGAAGAGGTCAGTGTGTGTGTGTGTGTGTGTGTGTGTGTGTGTGTTTGTGACTTGTCTCTGGATTGTAGAAGTAAATATTTATCTTGTAAGTTTTGGCTAAGACTCATAACTTTGTTTTCTTTGTGTAGGAGTGCACCAGTCCTTGCTGTAATGCCAACAACTGCACTCTGAAAGCTGGAGCTGAGTGCGCCCATGGCATCTGCTGTGATAAATGCAAGGTACAAATACTACAGTCTGTAAACATGTAAACAAAAAAAATCTCCCTTGAAGCATTAATCCCTGGGCTAATTCTTACTATGTAATAAACACTGTAGCTCTTGAATTATAATTCTATAATTAACTGTTACTTCTCCTTCATTCTTTGTTCTGGTGTTTCCTAAATGTCTTCTCTCCTCCTCACCTCTCCCGGTCTAGTTGAAGAGCCCAGGTGTTCTGTGCCGCCCTCCCTCAGGACCGTGCGACCTGCCAGAGTACTGCGATGGAAAAGCAGAGTCTTGTCCTGCTAATTTCTATTTGGTGGATGGTACGTCGTGCGCAGGCGGGCAGGCCTACTGTTACACCGGCATGTGTCTGACGCTGCAGCAGCAGTGTCTGTCACTGTGGGGACGAGGTTGGTAAACTGATTGCTTATAACCTGTAAATCCTTTGTGTATACTTTGTAAATACTTTTGCAAGACTGCATGGATGTCGATTTCTACAATTAAATGTACATATTCAGATGAATTTTTGATGTAATATTATAAATATACAGTTTAGCATTACTCTAAAAATATACAATATATAAATTTAATTTTCTATTTAAGGTTCAGTGCCACCTACAGTTCTGACAGCTTGTTAAACCCACACAAAGTGTTTATTTTTGTATTAATTGAGATGGTAAAAGATTAAATCATATTGTTAATATGTAATATTGACTCAAACTGATGTGTATTTTGAGCTAAGTTGAATTGAGGAATTTTCTAAAGGTGAATATGAGCCTATCTGCTCTTAAAGAAATGTCTTCTTTATACTCACTCATGGATATATGCAAAATTTTGACCATCAATGTGTCATTGTCAATGTCGTATCTTCAAAGCAATTAATTAAACATCCCACGCATGCTGAAGCAGAGAGGCTGGATAGTGTTAGAGATGAGCCCTCGGTGAATCACAGGATTAGGGATTGTTATTGGACAGTGTCCATATTCATGTTGTGACAGAGCCTCCCACGCCTTTGTAGTACCACAGGAGCCACACAGAACAGTAAGGGGTGCCATCTGGTCTCCATCAGGTGGTTGCATGCAACACACTGTGCATGGGTGTGTGTGTGTGTGTGTGTGTGTGTGTGTGTGTGTGTGTGTGTGCAGCAGTATTAATATGTTTCCCTGCATTTTCTCTCTTCCGACCACAGATGGCCATCCAGCCCCTGACCTGTGTTTTAAGAAGGTAAATGAAGCTGGGGACATGTACGGAAACTGTGGCAAAGATCTGTTTGGGAAATACAGGAGCTGTAAGGACAGGTGAAGATTAAAACTTTCAGCAGCGCATACACTGGTTGATACACTCCTCCTTCAATTCTAGAATTGCTTCCACATTTCCTAATATTTAAAACGTAAACATCTTGTGGCCCTTTCTACATTGTTTCTGCCAGGGATGCGAAATGTGGGAAAATCCAGTGTTTAACTTCAGCCTCCAAGCCCATTGAGAACAATGCTGTTCGCATAGAAACCACAGTCACTGTGGGCAACAAGAGGATCCAGTGTATGGGAACTCATGTGTACAAGCCTGGGCAGGGGCAGGAGGACACACAGGGTGATACTCTGGACCCGGGCCTGGTCATGACTGGCACCAAGTGTGGTGATGACTCGGTGAGACTCGTACATGGAGATGCACTAAATAGAATTTAATATTGGGGCAAAAGGCATGCTTTTGATCTCTTTTGGAGATTTCATTATTTATTTTACTTGTCAGAAAGTGTAATTTAACTGCTGTCATTTTCTAACTGTGTGGCCCCAATGTGATTTTCTACTACTCCGACTCTCTGACTTTGTTCCTCACCCCTCCTTCTTGCAACAGATTTGCTTTAATGGAGAATGCCGCAATGCATCTTTTCTCAGAGCTGATGAGTGCAATGCCAAGTGCCATGGACACGGGGTAAGTTTCCATGAGCATGTGGAAGGATCCTTTGAGATGGATTACCTAGGAGTGTTGGGAAAAGTTTGGCTGCTGGCCCACTATTACTGAAAATGGTAACCTTGGCAGTGGTACAAGATTTAGATCCTTTACTTAATTAAAAGTAGAAACACAGCATTGTATAAATATATTATGCTACAAGTACATGCCCTGCTTTGAAAATAGCAAAAGTAAAGAAGTGTTATCAGCAGAATTTACTTAGAGTATCCAAAGCACTCAGCATATAACAGGATGGTCCCTGTCACTGTTCAGTCTTAATCTGCAAAGTAAGTGTAGCTGTCAGATTAATGTAGTGGAGTAAATTAAAGTAACGTAAAGTACAAGTACCTCAAAATTTTACTTAAATACACACTACACTCGAGTAAATACTTGGTTACATCCCACTGTTGAACCTTGGAAGTACCTCTAGTCATTCACTCCAACGACTGCATGTCACTGCTATGAATTTAAACATTTACGTTGTATTTTAATGGGTAATATGTTCTCTTATCAGCTGTGTAACAACAACCATAACTGCCACTGTGACCCAGGCTGGGCTCCTCCTCTCTGTGACCAGAAGGGGTCAGGTGGGAGTAAAGATAGCGGACCTGTCAACAGCCACAGTGAGACATTTAACAGTTTTTTTTTTTATGTGTATATATTGACAGTTCAAAATATTCCTTTGAAATTTTGCGACTTCCTGACTCTTCTCTACTTCGTGTTCCATCAGGCAGTCTCCTTCCAGTCCTGCTCGTCCTCCCTCTGGTTGTCTTTGCGGTTTTGGCTGCTGTCGGACTGTGGTGCTGCTACAGGCATAAACTCCACCCACTGAAAACTTCAGCTTCACCTCCACTACCAAAGTATGTAGTTCTGAGGTGTTTAATACCGATACTCTACCTTTAGTGACCAATTTGTAGGTGATGCGTTTGCTTTCCAAGTCCCCATGTTGTGTGGATGTACAGTATGAATGTATTTCTGTATCTCTTAACAGTTGTTCAGCCCAGGCCGAGGGCAAGCCTATGTTTGCTGATGATCATGTTAACGGTCACACCAACCCAACGTTCTTGCTCAAGAAACAGCAGTCAGACCACCTGGTAAAGTAGCCCGTCATGACCCAAATGGCACTGTATTTCTATTGTTTTTGAATATTGATATAAACATTCTGCCACAGGTGAAATCCTCTCCTCGTCCGAGCCCGTCTTGCTCAGCGCGGCCCAGACATGGTATTGTGCGTCCAGCAGTGAAGCCTCCTCCCATACCTGCATATGCTGCACTGAAAAAAGAGCAGACGCCTCAGCCTCAGATCCAGCCTGTAGCTTCTCCTCAGAGACAAAACTCTCCTCAGGCTTACACCACCCCTCCTTTTAAATCTGCCCAGCTGACTGAGCAGAAACAAAACCGGGCTCCTCCTCCACCTTCAGGACCTCCACCAGGACCCCCACCACATTGCGTGGGTACTAAAAGCCACTCACAGCCTTCAGCTGCACCTAAACCCCTACCAGACCCTCCTGACAGACCTCCACCCCCTTGTCCTGTCAACAAGCCATCAGTGGTGAATGTTTTTGTATATGTTTTTATTACGGTAAAAAGCCATATGCAAATGTTTCCTCAGTGAACTGAACATGAAATGTCTGTCTTGTCATTTTTATGTAGGATCAACATCAAGTGAAAGGTCTGCAGGTTACCACCAATGCCCTGCAGAGAGGAAAAGCTGCTTTGGCTCCATCTGCTGGACAGAAAAAGCCAAACAGGTCAATCATCTGGTGTTTACTTTTTTTAATGTCAGTCCATGCAAACCCCTTCTTAACTTGTGATTTTTTGCTTCTTCTTCTTTTAGAACCTAAACTAAGATCTCAGGGAGACGTTGGGGACCAACATTTACATCCATAAATGGACTTCCTCAAACTGTCTTTTTAGTGGCTGGCCAAGTAAACATGGCACTGTGGGATATGATGGAATACTTGACACACTTGCTCTGTGAATTACAGTATATTTATTCTAACATGTATTGAGGAACGATGGTAGAATAATGAGAAGTTACAGAACATATCACAGCGAGTATGTCTGAAGTCTAAGATTTAGACTTAATTAGTGTTTTGTAAATTTGCTCTATGTATCTGCTGAATCAATTTGAACCAGGCAGGGCTGTGAATTTAAGAACTTTTTTTGTTTGCTTTTTTTATTTTTTGTGATTATTGTCCCAGATGTTAATGGCAATGTGAAATTGTTCCATGTGTGTCAGCAGTGTTGAAACACAGGACTATTTAGTCACAAAGCAAAGAAAAATGAATGTTTACGGTATAGCCTATATACTAAACATAGTGTCTCTCGAAGAGCATCAACTGTAAGGGGATATCTTATATTAAGAAAAGATGCCGATAGTGAAGTGCTTACGCTTCTTACGCGTGAAAAATAAAGGGATTTTAACTGGACTAATGGGGACCAATGAAAACCCTACATGCATGCTATAAGTATATGCTTATGCTGAGAGATACATGTGTGATGTGTGTCAAGAAATGTTAGAGATTTGTCGTTTTTTAATTTTTTTTTGTTTTAATTATTTTATATTGTTGTGATGTTGCACTTTTAACAGTCTTTTTAGTATCAAATACTCCTGAAGGCATTAATATCCTGCCACAAAGTACCAACTAGTCTCAGTCACCTTTCAAGCCAACAGGGGGTGAGTATTTGGTACTGAAAAGATTTTGTGTGAAGTATCACTTGAAGGTGACCATTCAAACCCTCGTCAATTTTATTTCTTACTTCTGTCACTGACAATAAGTGATAAAGTTGTCCTTGTCCAGGGCAACATTTCAGATAAATTCACATTAGGAGCAAAAGTGAGCCATAGTTTTGTGTACATGTATCAGTTAAACTTTCCAAAATTGCACCATAAAATTTAATGATTTAATGTGTCTGTCCAAAGATGTTTTCAAATCTGCTCAGTGGGAGTTCCCTCATGACCAAAATACTATGCGATTACTCTTTTACCTAAGGAGACTTTATGTGACTGCAGAGGCAATGAAATAGTGATAACTCTGGCATTATTGTAAGGTACTGTTGAAAACAGTGGTTCATTTGACTGCTGAGGGGATGAACCAGTTTGGTCAGTAATATGGAAATAGAGTCTGTCAGCTGCCATGTTTTACCTTCTAATCAGACCTATGCAAACTCAGGCACTGAGCAACACTGTGTCTTCAACTGGAATCTACATGAACACGTGAAGAATAAAAATATGATGTTATACATTATGCATTACTGGTTGTGTTTTATCAATACATATAATCTTGTTCAGACTAGCATTTGAACACTATAGATTCAAGAGCCCATTTGAATTGTCGTACCTTTTCAGTGCAGCTACAAGCAGCAGTTCCTACACATTGGTACTGTGCAATGACTACTACATTCAGGGCAATAGGAGAGAACAATTTAGAGATATAGTATGTTTTGCTTCTGCCAAAGGTTTTACAGCCAAAGGATCTGCTGCTGATCTTGCAGCATGTTAAATATAGTGTTTAGCTATGCACAATCAATCAGGTATTCTGTAATAGTAATTCTAAGTAGCCTATTCTCAGTTAAGAGTAGCTGTTGTTTTTTTATTGACAGCAAAACTATACTTCGTGCTAACGTTTGGTTAAAAAAACAAACAAACAAACAAAAAAAACAAAAAAAAACACTTCTTTATAACTAAGAACTGCTCAGTATAACCCTTTGGAAAGTGTTTCATCTTCTCACCAACAGGCCACAGCTTGGCTGACAACAGTCAGTCATTCTTGAACATATATAGGAATATAACATATGAATCGTAAGAGATGCAATTTTTTCAAAATGTTTGGGAAAAAGACATTTTAATTTCAGTTTAATTCATGTTGGCCACCTGGGAGCAGTGCAACAACCTAGAAACAATACTGTGCCTTGCTGTCTTGCGCTCACACCTGACAAGCATGACAACTTGCCGTACATAAATACCCGGGTGTTGCACTCAAAACGGTCTAAAAATGTGTGAGTGTAAAACGATGGACACTTCTCACCCCCATCGGTCACCATGTTGGCAATGTACGCAGTGGAAGGGGAAAGACTTTCAAACTTGTGAAAACAGCGACCGAAGAAGAAGGACACATCGTCGGGCCGATGACGGCCTAATTTTTCTATTTCTCATGGCACACATAAGAAAGTAAATGGTTCATTTTCAAGTCAAGTGAGCAAAGTGCAGCATGTGTGTGACAATTACGGTCACCTGTTTAGATCGTCATTTCCGGTGAGTGCACAATGGCGGTCTTAGATTTGGGACAACACTATCTAACACGCGCTAAGGCAGTGACTATTGCCCACTGTATGCAAGTGTACTGACTGAAGTATCCGATTTGAGACACGGCACCATACATTATAAAGTTAATATGTCGAAGGTGTTGGCAAACAATGGCTAAATTACTCATGGAGCAGACAAGGATCAATATTAGTGTTCATGTGGAGTCCTCTTTCTGGCCACCTGAGGAATGTAAGTCCATGTTTTATCAGGCTGTGCTTTTGTTTTGATGTCCAACAACACTGAGGGAAATGTCTCTTTCTGCTAAATGGGCCACTGTTCACCAGCTGGTCATTAACTTTGTCCAGCAGTAAGACTGAGCCAATACAGTAAGGTTGCAGGCCTAAAAACCAAAACAATGGGCTAAAATACATTAAAATGCTGCACACAGCTGAGGGGACCTGGACAGTTGGGTGACAATTCTCTGTGGGCTCATCACTACAAGTAACACCTTTCTGATTTAAATGTAGTTATTTATTGTTAATTATTGTTTAGTGCAGCTTCAAATTAACCTCACTGCATCTACTGGACTGACTACTCTAAACTGACTGATTCATTGCTTCACTTTTAGGTGAAAACTTTTGTGTGTTTGTGTGTTTGTTGTTCCAAAAGAGGAAGCCTTTGATGTTAGTGTGCAGTGTGCCGTGTGTTTATTTTGTGCATTTACCTGCTCCCCTCTGCTTTTTAAATCAGTTATAGATCGATAGTATTTAGGTTTAAATGATACCCCCTCTAACTGCTGGAAAATGCTGAAAGGTGCCTGCCCTTTAGATCAACACATCCTTCACTGAGATGAAAGCTCTCTGATTTATTCTAATCAAAAGACAGCTAAATACCAAGGCCAGACCCCCTGAACCAACCTTCCTCCAACACCAAAACAACCACATACACACACATACACATACACACACACACACACACACACACACACACACACACACACACACACACACACTCACACTCTCTGGTCGACTCTCTGCGGACTGAAGAGCCAGGTGATCTTCCACAGGACCAAAGGGAGGTGAAGGTAGCTGTGACTCAGAGGGAGATGAGGCATTGGCAGGCAAAGGTTTAAGCGTGTGGCTTAATTGCAGCCAGCCTCTCCTGCTGAGCATAATTAGTGTTAGCTGGCGTGTCACTTCCTGTGGAGTTTCATTTATTAGAGATGATGATTGGCTGAGGGATAAAAAACGCAGGGGTGACACCCCCGCCTCCCATCACAGTGGGGGGGGGGGGGCACAGCCAGGAGGGCAGTAAAGAGAGGATCTCACCTGCTGAAAGCTCCCCTGCTTTGTATAATGACCTAATTAAGCCTGAGTTGTTTTTCCACTTGTAATGTTGATTATCTCTCTCCCATTTTTTACCAAATTTCTCTCAATCAGTCCCTGTTTTCATTTGTTTACTTTCTGTTGTTTCATATTAAAATATTCTGCTGAAAAATATTCCAAAATTATACCAATACTATGTTTAACTATTACCTGTTGACTTATGTCATATTTGGATGCAGCTGTGTTGAAAATGACATGAGGACACCAAACTCCAGCAGATTGGCTACGTAGTGCACTATGTTCACTTCCCACTATATTTAAAGGTCCCATATTACATTTGGTTGCTTTGAAGTGTTCACCTGAAATCTGCTATATTTTTATTTGATCACTCAGAAAACAGTCATCCATTAGAGAGGCTCAGAGCCTCTAAATTTAAACATTTATGAAATATACAGTGTCTTCAGAAATTCTCATAATGGAACATTACAGCTTTCAGTGATGGTGCAAAATCTAAGTATACCACTCACTTTGTAGTACCATCTTTACTGTATATAATGTATTCACGTATTGATTGATTATGAATTAATTTACTATTGTTTTTTGTTTTACAGGATCTGTCTCTTTCACAGCAATGCTCTTATGACATTCGCAACTGAAAGCTGCTTGGTACAACCACAGTCTGACCTGCTGGCCACTGAGCAGCTCCACTGGATCAGCAAGGGTTAATGGTCTGGCTCAAGGGCACCACAGTGATGTTGACAAGGGTAAGAACTGCTTCTTCAATTTTCCTACCCAACAGGTTTTGATTAGTGATTGATGGTGTTAAGTTAGAGAAAAGTGTGAGGGAGATGTAAGTCAGCCAGTAAAGGTCTAAACACCAGGGATGGTGTTCCGACGGTGGGTAGGGGCTTCCAAAATCGTAGATTGCCGCAAAATAAAAAAAAGGTAGGTTTAGACTTTTATTATTAACTTAAGTATATTCAACAGTCGATATGCAAATGCCTGAATTCTGAGTGCACCAATGACGCACATTGTTGTTCAGGAGAATTGAATGAGCCACTCGCAGCTTAAATAAACAAATGAATAAATACATTGCAAGTAATGGTGAGACAGCTACAGAAGAAAATATTAAGTGTTAAATCTTTGGAAAAGCGTTTTGCTCTGGCTTGGTGTGGGTGCAATTGATGGTGTTGTTCCAAAATCGCCATTTGTTTGATATCCATTACCATACCTATTATGTCATTCCCTATTCATACAAAATGGTATACTGATTTTATTGTTGGCTACATATGTATACTGTACTTGTACTAATTGCAAAGACAGTATTCTTTGGCAGTAAATTTGTAGCATAGAGGTGGCACATTACTTTTTACTTTTTTTCATCCCACAGTGCTACATTACACTTGTCAGTAAAAGTAATCAAGATTCAACAGAGGGAGGTATCAGTCAAGCTCCCACACATTCCTGACCTAATCAGGCAAAACAAGTGAAAACACCTGGGCTGGTGCACCCCAGGAAAGGCATTTAATTATCTCAAATGTTTGATGGCCTGGATTGCACCAGTTGGCTGCCAGTGATCAGCAGCTTCAGGGCTTTCTGCCCTGAAATCCCACAGTTGCAGATTTACTGGCTCATTTACCAGAGTAAATGCCAGGTGTCAAACAGAAGTGAATGCAAGAGGTGTTCATACAGAGTAGTTAAAAATAGTGGGACAATTGTCATCATTGTTAACATTTGTTATTGTTGTACTGTTACCTTTAATAATTTCTCTATACAGTGAAGGTTAACATTTCAGTCCAACAGTGAGTGAATTGCTTTTTTTGGCTTCCGTGTTTATGGCCAGGTCACTACCCCAGGGACTGATGGTGGGTTATATAGTTAAGTGTTGCTCTGATTGAGGTACTTGCCTCTGGCAATAAAAGGTCAACATAAATGATTAATGAGAGGAAAATGTCATAAGGGAGAGGAGGGAGTAAAAAGGTGTGTGAGGTAACGACTCCTACATCCTAAATTTTCTTCTGCTCTCCTTCCATTTCAATTTTTATAATGCATACCTCACTTTACGTTTAACACCTAGGTCATGTCAGTACAATTTTAAAAAGTAGGTCCTTTAGAACAATATTTACATGTGGCTTCAGTGCTGATCGCAGCCGGGTTGCTGTTACAGCAGACAGACAGATCGATCACAGATCAGCTTTGGCACAGTTTCCTCTCATGTTGTTTATCCCTTTAACTGTGAGACTTTGACCTATCCTGTGTATTCAGATCAATGAAGAGAGAATTCCTTATCAGACTCCCACAGAGGTGAGTCCATTGAATCGCCTCTGAGTTCAGACGAAAGCTCTTTACCTCTAATTAGAACCCTTAAAAATTCTAATGAATGCCCTTATGAAAATATATTTAATGGCCCAATGTCAGCAGGAGACCATCCACTGATGTCAGATTCATCTCATTAAGAATTCACTTGTGTGTTTTTGTATGTGTGTATGTCATTAGTCAGGTTTCAATTGCAGTTTAGCACAAAATAGAGGCGATTTGGTTCTTTTTAGGTTTTTTTTTTTTTTAGAAAAGACACCAAAACACAATTTAGAATGGTCTGTGTTTCCATTGAGTTATGTTATGTGAATAAAGCTGGGTTTTCTCTCTTGAGATATCGTTCCAATTAAACATGACGACGGATTCCCAGCAGTCTTCCTCAGTTGGAATTGGCTCCCTGGAGCACGATTTGCCAGGCGTCACGACTTGAGTGTTAGTGTTGTCGTTTCACTTTTGTGAAATATTGCTTAGTCAAATAGTCTGAAAAACCACCTCATGCGAGCATATACATTTTTTGTTTTATACATTTTAGTTTTTGGATTAATTACTCGTTCAAATTTTAAAATTGCCCATTAAGCATGTTAATGGAAACCGCAAAGACTACATTCTTGCTTCAACCTAACAGGAAGATCCAGTACAACTATACTGCTGTTGCGCTTCTGTATTTTTAGTCTCCTCTGAACAATTTTTGACACCACATGACAATTTTATCACACAAAAGCTAAATTTCTTTTTAGAATTGTCTTTATTGTTAACACTGGTCATTCAGGTGCACAATGATTACAAAATAGTCTCTCTCACAGAAAGATGACAGGAAACAGTTTTTTCACTTTCACATGAAAACTGCAGACTTTCACATCACCTTGAAATACTTAAAGGGTATATACAATACCGAAAAAGGTTGCACATGAGTGCCAAACACATTTAAGGTTTAAGGTTAACATTTACTGTACATCCAATTAAGATGTCATTTTTAAATTACAAAATGAAAAACATTGAGGAAATCGAGATTTTCTTTCAGCATCCCTTTAAAAATATCATGTCCAAATACGTCAAGAAATCAGCAACTTACTTATTCATTATTATTCACTGAAAATATATATACATCTACTGTGTGTGTGTGTGTGTGTGTGTGTGTGTGTGTGTGTGTGTGTGTGTGTGTGCATATATATATACATCCACCAGTTCACATTATTATAATATAATCTAGTTTGTCCTCATCAAACAACAAAAATACATTATTCTAAAGTTTATGTTATATACAGATGGTACTGCTCTATTTGTAGTCCACACTTGTTTCCACACTCTTTTCCCTTCTCCCCTTTGAATAATATCATAAACCCGTTGACAGAATACCAATGAATTGTGATGTAGCACTGACCAGTCCATTCAACTGAGGTTTGTTGATGAAGCTGCTGTGATCAGCTGGGAGGTGGTTGTTATTTTTTGCCCTCTTTGCTCTGATGCTCCCACGGCACAGGATCATTTTCCTCTGTGTTCGATCCTGTCTCCCTCTCGTGCCAGAACTGCTCCACATCAGGCAAGACAATCCCATCTTTGAGACTTACCCTGTCTGCTTCTCTTCCTCCTCCTCCCCCTCCTCCCCCTCCACCTTGTTCTGGCTGGAGTTGAGCGTCTCTGCTGGGAACCTGGCTGGAGCTTGATCGAAGGCTCCTCTCCCCTCTCAGCTGGCCTGAGGTCTCTGGTCTAGGACAAGGCGACTGTAGAGTGGTAGGGTTGTGAGGTCCGGGCTTTGGCTTCTGTGGAGGTTGTTTGCGCAGGGTGAGGCGCCTCCACAGCCCCCTGTAGCCCTCTCTGAACTCCTCGGAGAGGGAGAGGACGATGAGAGGGTTCACTAGCGACAGAGAGAAGGTGAGCAGCTGAGCTGAGAGGGTTAGAAGAAGAGGAGGAGCGGAGAGGAGAGGCTGAGCTCCTTCAATTTCTTTCTCTGCTATATGACGCTCCCAAACCCACACCACCCACTGAGGAAGCCAGAGAATAGCCATAGCCACAGTCAGGCTGAATAACATCAAGGTGAGCTTCCTGGATCTGATCTGTGTACGTAGATTCTGAGTCTTACTGGAGCGGCGCTGGCACTGGCCATAAGCCCTCCAGAAATACATCAGGGAAAAGCTGAGAGGTGCACAGTACACCCCTAGGGGGTATGCTTTGACGTACACAGTCATAAAATTCCGGGCTTCAGGAGGAACCATCAGCACACACACTACCCCGCGTATCTTTCTCTGCAGTGTAGCAAAGAGCCAGTGAGGGATGGTGACAGAGCAGGCGGACAGCCAGATGAAAAAGAGCACTACCAGGATGGAGCCCAGGTGGATGCTCACTTGCTTGGTGGGGTTGGACACGTAGCGGTAGCAAGCTTTGGCCATGACTGCCACTGTGAAGCTCTTCGCAGCCATGCAGGACTGGAGGAACCAGTCGGCCGTCTTGCACACCAACCATCCCAGATTCCAGCTGGCTCTGGAATAGGAAGCAGCCCTGAAAGGCATGGCAAACGCGAGCACCAGCCCATCAGCAAACATCAGGTTGAAGATGAGGGAGTTGATGAGAGACAGTTTGCCCTTATGTGAATTTGAGAACAAGATTACCATCGCAGTGAGATTACAAGCCACACCTAAGATACAGATGACTCCCAGGATAGCTGGCACCAGGACCCTCAGCTCCCCAGGGTTCAGGTGATAGAACGAGCCTCGTTCATTGAAGGACCATTTGTCTATGGAGCTGTTCAGAACAGTCATATTGTTCCCACTCAACTTATCCATCCTCTCCTGAAAGATGGTGGTCTGATATTGGAAAAAGTCAAAGGCAGCCAGGAGATGAGAAAAGGTTCTGGATAGAAGATTTCCAAAAACACAGAAGCAGTGTAAGGACAGGCTTGGCAAAATATGTCTATAAAAATGCCCACTCTACATCTAGACCTGTTACAATAATCGTCTCGGAGAATGTATCGATTGACAATCAGTAGTCAAAGTGGAGCTCCTCTCTGTCTCTGGATATATCCCGAGAAGCAATGATGCAGCTTCTGTGGCTGGTTATAAAGATGCTGTTTGATTGACAGCTGCTGTCCCCAGCTGACAAGATGTGCGTAGACCAGAGCCTCACAGGGCCAATTAGAGAAACTCAGCATAATGTGCACAGTACGACATATGAATTTCATATTGAATGTGGTATGATGTCTAATTTGTGTAAATGTCTGTGAATTAGTGGTCATTACAAAAAGGTTTTTCTTGCGGAGTTAAGAGATATTGATGCTAGGGATTTTTTTAACTCAAAATCAGTCATTACAGCAATGGTATTTTAAGAATTATTACAAATAAAACAGGAAATACAACATTTGAAGCATACAAAAGCAACACAGATGGATCTTGTCATTTGTTTATTGTATGAGCTATTTGGATGGGTCAGCAACCTTCATTTGGAAGCGTTTTTTTCTGCTGTTAAAATGATAAGTGTAGTAATAAGAAGAAATTAAGAAAAGTGTGACAGTTGTTAGTAATTTGAAATCAACCAACTGTGTCCAGTTAATGGAAATCATGTGTCCTCCTTTACAAGAGCGAGACTGCCTTTACATGTCTTACTCTCGTCCACATGAGGGCGCCATTGCACCATAAGCATCAATGAACATAGTCAGGATGTGATACATTAGATTTACAGTGGCAGGAAAAGGGATGTGAACCCTTTTGGAATGACCTGGTTTTCTGCATTAATTGGTCATAAAATGTAATCGGATCTTCATTTAAGTCACAAATGTAGACAAGCTAAGCTAATATCACACAAACAATTATGATCTTTTGTGGATTTATTGAACACATCCATTTAACATACTGGTATAAAAAGTAAATCAACCCTTGGATTTAATAACTGGTTGAACTTCCTTTAACACCAAAAACCTCAAAGCCGCATTTCCATTAGCTGCTGATCAGAACTCCTCAGTGTTCAGGAGGAGTGTTCTTCATACAGAACTGCTTAAGCTCAGTCATATTCTTAGGATGTTGGGTATGAGTGGCTCTGTTCAGGTCACTCCACGGTGCATCTGTTGGATTAAACAATCCAACAGGTGTTTTTTCTTTGAAGTCATGATTCATTGATGTTTAGGGTCATTGTCCTGCTGCATCACTCAGCTTGATAATTCATTTTCCCCGGCAAAGCAGCTCAAGTCACAATGCTCCCTCCACCAAACTTCACCTCTGGGATGATGTTTTCATGTTGGTGTGCAGTGACCATCATACCTAGTGCTGCATGTTCTTCCCAAACTGTTCAACCTTAGTTTTATCAGTCCACAAAACATTTTCCCAGTAGTGTGGAGTCAAGGGGTGCAGTGATGATGCTTTTGGAGAGCAGCAGCTTCCACCTGCTCTATGCAACCATGCACCATGACTGTGTATTGTAGACTAATGAACAGATATGTTATCAAGCTCCAATGCTTCATTCAAGCCTTCAGCTGTTAGTCTGATGTTCTTTGTTTTATTACTGATAATTCTGCATTGTGCTTCCTGAGTAATCTCAGCTGAGCCATCACTTCTAGAGAAACTGTCTACAGAACTAAATCATCCCCATTTATGGTCAGTTTGTCTAACTGTGGACTAATGAAAGTCTCAAGTCTTAAGTGTTTTTTATAAGTCAGAGTTGCATTAACCCACACCTTCAATCTGGTGTCATTGATCCAACTCCAGGTTTGATATCTCCTGACTCCAGTTACCTTTTGTTCATGTCATTAACGTAGGGGTGCACCCAGTTTTTCCAACCTACACTGTAAATATTTGATTGATGTTTTCAGTATGGACAAGAACAATACAATGATTTGTGTGTTATTAGTTAAAACAGAGACAGCTTTATTCATTGTAACTTTATATGAAGATCTGAAGATTTTATACATAAATAAAGATAATTCTAAAGGGTTCACTTACTTTTTCTTGCCACTGTATATTCAACTGAGTCAACACCCTTAACAGAGGAAGTCCAACAATTAATGATTTGAAGTCGCACATCTTTATTCTTTTTTATTCAAAGAAAGTCCAGTAAGCATAAAGACTGCATGGTAATTAATTGCATTTCAATACATTCTGAGCTATAAAAGGTTTTTTTTTTGTTTCAATTAGAAGTGTCACAAAGGAGGTTGTCTAGAAGACATTAATGTTTAAAGGAATCACACTTAATAATTCCCTGATTTCACAGAGTTCATTTAGACCTTTGACTGCTTTCCTTTATAGGAGCTGGCTCATAACACAAATCTGAGACAAGTGAGATCAGAGAGCCAAGTGCTGAAACACAACCTGCTACCAGCTCACGTCACCCATCTTCACCAAGAGGAGGAACGTGGACAGGCACCACAGCAATCTTAAATCAAACATTTTTAAACTGGCTCCTTCTGGACAAAGCAAGAAACATTTTGCATAGTGCCTCAGATGATCTGTAGATGTTCAAATAGCTTTATGCAGGCTATCAGCTTCATCAGATTCAGATCCAATGCATGCAAAAACAAGTTCAAGAGCTAGGCTAGCATTATCTTATGCCAAGAAATCTGAAGGTGACTTTCAGTAATATTGGACATGAAAAGGTCACGGTTTTACCATCTACAGATCATTTTAAGCACTATCCAAATAAACGTGGTGAGCGATGCAGTATTTTTCTTTTTTTTCAGCATGAATCTTGCAAAAATATTTTATTGTGGCTTTGTCGTGTCTCTGGCAAATTGATGACATCTGACTGACTGCTATGTGATAAGAGCAACAATGACTTTGTACACATCACAGCGTCCTCCCCTGAACTCACAAGCATGTAGCCAGTGCTTTAATGTAATCATGACTACACCGCTTCAAGCACTTTTTCCACTTGGGACCTCAGTGGAGCTTTTTTTGTTTTTGTTTATAGAGAGAGAAAGAGAGAAAAAAACAAAAAACAAAAGAACTTCCTAAGTTAACATTTCATTTTAAACATTCGCACTCCTGCCTTGTACTCAGTCCCCTCCCCCCTCCCGCGCCCACTACATCGAACCCCCACATACCAAAAGAAGGCACCACAGCTTCTAAACAGACTCACTGACCGAGAGAAGGACTCAATAAAACAACAGCATTAAATAAACCCATTGACACAGCCTGGAAGGGCTTCATTCACATTACAGACTACAGCAGTCTCAGCAGGGAGACACAGAATTGGTGCTAGAAAGACTGACCGTGTTGTGTCACAGGCAGAGAGAAACACTTAGTTTCTGGGGTCAGAGTTAACAGTCTCTTCCTCTTCTGTAGGAATTCTGCGGCAGGTTACACTGTCCAAAACTTTGATCACATGCACTGTAGCATGAGCAGAGTGAAAGAGAGGGGGCACTGTTGCTACATGACAGTGAGCCACTGTCATGTAAGCTTGGTTTCTGTCTGTGTGCTCTATTTTGTGTCGAGTGTACCCACATCAGCCCCTTTCTTCAGGGTCCAGAGGGCTGCTACATCATGTTATTCATGCAGCAATCCTCTTGTTGCGTAAATGCAATTCACTTCCTTAGATGTCCGCATGGCTAAATAAATTAAAGTATAAGTCACATTGAAGAATGACAGTCCATTCTTGATTTTAAAGGAATTTTTTTTCCTCAGGTTGTATCCAGGTTGTGTCAATTCCCCGCTTCCCAAAATTCATACAGTCCACTTCAGACACTGGATACTCAGCCGAGCTGCAAAATTGAAGACCAGCAGCAACAAGACATAGGGAGAGGACGAGAAGGATGTAGATAAGGGCTCTATATCTCTACTTCTCCAACCCTTCCTCTCCCTGTAGCCCCTCACATGTACGGGGGCCACGGGTCAGCAGGGCGCAGATTGCCCTTTAGTTGACCTTGTCTTGGAAGATGTAGAGGTTGTTGGTGGCAGCTACAGCGATGATGTTCTCATGTGGGTGCCACGTGGTGTGTAGGATCTTCTTGCTGAAGTCTAAGCTGTCTACACTGATCTCATCCTTACGGCGTTTCCCACCTACACACACCTGGAGGACAACAGATGGGATAAAGAGGCGTTAAGACGTGATTTTAAAGTGTACACTAGAACATCTAATTGTGATTGTTGAATCTACTGCAGTCGCTGCCTCTGACTTTTTCAGGACGTTTTCATGGTCAAAGCAAGGGACATGAACATACATGAAAAAATATAGGTATAAAAGTATTAGTAAAAAAACATCAATAACTGGCCACACGGACACAACAATTGTTGACCATGTGAGGAATTTCATCATGGGCCAGTAGTCTGAGAAGTTTCATTTCTGTAGCCTTCAAAAAATTTCAGATATTAGTGATTTTATACACAATTAATTAAAAAAATTGAACCAATTTATTATTAGAGATATCAACAAGCTGTTTAAATGTTCTGGTCATGCTTGACATGACCGAGTGGAACCATGTTTCCAGCCATCAGCATCTCAGTAGTTATTTGTCTTGAGTAAGATTTGTTTTATTACCATAGTGCCCCCTAGTGGCGAAATTGCATGAAATTCGACAGCTTGATTCATGTTCCTACTCTATACACTTAGTGAAATTTGGTTGCGGTTGGATGAAGCTTTCAGTCAGCCTATCATGGAAGAAACAATTGCAAGTTTCCTCACTGTGGGATTAATAAAGGACTCTCTTATCTTAAGTGATATCTGGCTCATCTGAACATGATATGTATCAAGTTGGTGAAGCTTGGATAAAGACATCAGAGAGGGAATCAAAAGTAGGCCTATGAAAATTTGATGATGCAAAAGGCATTGTTTATATCAGTCTCTTCAGCATCATCCAAAGACACCAGTTTTCTTCTCCACCTCTCAGTTGCAAATACATTTTTGCAATATTTGTAAGCTGATTTCTCACCTCATGGCGGTGCTATTGTTACCACTATTGAGAAGGTGATGCACTGAAGTATGCGGAAGCTGTTCACCAAGTTGTAGCTTTTATGATATCATGTTTCATCATGTTTTGCTCATTTCCCATGGACAACCACTCAAATAAATTCATTAAACAATTAATATAAAATTGACTATTACAGATATCTGCACCAAGAGTAATAACACACATATCCTAACCATGCTTAATATGCGAGCTTTGAAACCATGTTTCTAATTGCAAATGTGTAGAAATAGTAGTGTGACTAGTGTTTTTGGCCACTTGGGGGCAGCAGAAGAATCTCTCAAACATAACACTGACACAAGAGTAAATATGGCAAATGTGTTAACAAACAGTTGCCTATTTGCACATCCAGGAGACACAGAACAATATTATCATTCATTCAGTGTCATGTTTCTTGCCAGTTAAAAATGAAGTGGTCACACACTATTCTCTCAGCTGTGTGTTGGTACTTAACCCTGAGATAAATATGTGGCTCTTTAGCAGCTAAACGCTCCACCATGTTCACTACACTTCTGTACAGTGGCTTCATCAGAGCTTTGTTTACTGAATACAGCAGTGATGAAATGGGATTGTATGAGAGTGAACCAAAACAGTAAAGTTACGGGCTGTACAACCAAAACCCTGGGCTGATAATGTTCTCTGTGTTCACCTCTTGATAACTTTCACATTACACATAGTTATTTGATCCATTGTTAAAATAAAAATATTTATTAGTGGGCCTTTGTTGCATGTCATACCCTACTCTCTCTCTGAATTGAGCAAATACTTGCTTCTACTAAGGATAAAGTATATTTAATTTTTAAATGCATCATGTCACTTTCCTACTATTAGTCATACCTAGTGCATAAAATTCCCACAGTTCTGCACTGTTAAGACAAGTGTATTTTGTATGTGCAATAACTGGATAATATCATAAGTAATTCTAATTTCTGTATTTTCGCTATAATGGTTCCCAGTCATCAAGGTTATAGCCCGGCTGACCAGCAGTCCAAAACTCCAAAATATTTAGTGTACGATCATAGAATACAAAGGAAATCGGCAAATATTCACATTTTTGGAGGTGCAACCTCTGAATTTCTTGAGTAAAAAATTTGAGTAAAAAATTACTTAGAAAATCAATATTCTATTCTTGAAGACATTTCAGCATTTATCCAAGTAGAGTTATCTTTGACTTGATGTAGGTTCATTTGTGTTGATGAGAGTTGCTTTACCTTGCGAGGCTTGAGAATGGCTCTGGGTTTGCTGTTTTCTCTGGATGCTTCCAGTGTGACGTCACGTTTGGTGTTACGGTCAAACATTCGGAAAAAATTGTTATAGGAACCGGTCATTATGACGCTAAGGAGGAGCAGAGGAGAGTGGAGGGTTATTGGGGGATGGATGGATGGATGGATGGATGGATGGATGGATGGATGGATGGATGGATGGATGGATAAGTGGTCTCACCTGTCTGATCCATTCCAGACACACTCAAACTTGTCAAAGATGCAGTCATTCTCATACAGAGAACAAAGTTTGCCCCTTAAATAGTCGTGAACCTGAAAACAAAAACAAACAAAAAATGATTATGGAAAACCAGTTGGTGGATTATGATCACAGTTTTCAAGCACCTAAAGTTTGTCACATTGCCTTTCAGTGGTCGTCAACCACACAACCATAAGCTGCAGTACCATATGCTCCACTTTCAGTAATCCCTCCAGACCTGGTGACCTATGCTAAGATGTTAGGTAGCAGGTGGAGGCGGAGTTGGAATTGGATAGAGAATCCCTTGAGTCCAGCTGATGGCCTTATCAATCATGACCTGCCCTAAGATGGCGTCCCCTGATCAGACGGTGTGGATCTGACCCCAGTGACCACACAGTGGGAGGTTTTGCCCTTCAGGTTGCATCAGCACTGACACTATCCGTCTTCTCTTACGGACAGTCTGCTCAATAAGCCCTCCTGGGGTTATCGCTAAGGATGACACACTGACAGTGCAACACGATTATATTGAGTGATTAGTCTAAAATCAATAAGTTTTGATTTGATCCAGGCCTAACTGTTATCTACTAACTTCACCAGCTGAGAGTTATCTTTGGAGGCTTTCCGACGGGCGCATAAAAGCATGATGAAACCATACCTGGTATGTCTCTAGTGGTTTGTTCTCCATTTGAAGGTCCCACACCTTGACAGTGAGGTAGTCCCTTGTCATCAGATAGCGCCCATTGTGGCTGAACTTCACGTCTGAGATGGATGAGATGATTTCAGAGAAAAAGGAGCGAGTGGAGGGATCCTCTGGCTCCTCAAAGTCTACGACAGAAAAGAGCAAAAAGCAGTCATCTTCTGACAGAGAGAACACTTTTTCACACCATAGGAGGTCGCCGCTTAAAAGAGATATTCTTCCTTATGCAAGTCTTTTAATCTTTCACAGCGAGAAAACACAAAGTAGATTTTGTTTGTGTGGTGTGGGGCCGTCATTAGCGAACAATAACACCCACAACAATGCCTGGTTTTTTGCGGCAGCTGCATCTCTTCACAGGATTACTTCTCTGTGTGTTTAGGGAGACAGTCGTGGGTCAGCATGCTGGGTAAATATTGGTTATGATTCATATTGATTTTGGCAGCTGCTGATCTGTGTGCAGGCCAACACCCCGGGGATGAGAGCCAGGCATTCCATCGTTAGCTGTCGAGTTATTGTTCCTCCTCCTCTTCTCCCCCAACATCCCCCCC
>NW_019525151.1:708937-709597 GCF_002814215.2 Seriola lalandi dorsalis
ATCTCTCCAAAAATGCCCACTACCATCCTCCTCCCTTCCCTCTCCTCCCTCCTCCTCAGCCAAGGCCTGGAGAATAGCTCTGTGATGTGTCAATGGGGAGTCTAACAAGGGATGCCGCGTAAGAGATGAAAAAATGGGGGGATGAGGAAGGGATGAGAAAAACAAATCAATGTCAAAGTCTCGGGCCCATTTGAGCCCCTCTAGATTTGTGCGTGTGTGTCAGTGAATGAGTGTTTGTGTATAAGTGGGCGTGTGCAGTGTGTGCATATATGCATGTGTGTGCGGCGCTGCTCTCCCTCCCCTCCCACTCCAGGGGTGTATAATAGGGTCCCTGGGGAGTTGGCAGCGGGGCTTTTCGGTCCCTCTTTCTCTGTCCTGGGGCTTTGGCAATCCTCTCCTACCCCTCCATCCCTCCCTCATCCATCCATCCATTCTCGCTCTAACGCTGATTGATACCAGCAGCCTCCCAGATTTATAGGTATGGGAGGGGGCACAGTATGATTGTGTGATTTTGTTGTTTATGTAGGAGGTGCAGGAAGGTTTTTGTGTGTATCCATGTTAAGGGAAGGGGTGTGTGTGTGTGTGTGTGTGTGTGTGTGTGTGTGTGTGTGTGTGTGCATGAGCCACAACCATATGACTCCAGGGATTCATATGACATTT